>NC_092247.1:14086283-14173783 GCF_036320965.1 Panulirus ornatus | reverse complement strand
TCCAGTTGTGTGTGCTCATGTCATCCTCGATCCTCCTCAACCTACCATGTCTTCCCTCATACTTCCTCATACATCCACCCATACCTCCACCTCCACCTACCAGATCCACACGCCACCACCCCCTTGCTTCTATCTTCCACCTCTCCTCCCACCTCTATCCCTTGGCCCCTATCCTCCACTCTCCCATGTTCCTATCCTCCACCTTCGCCACAGACCCCACCCACTGCCTATGTAGTCTCCCCTGATCCTTTACCCTCCACCCCACTCCATCCTGGCTTCAACCCCCAACCCCCAACCCCCATTCCTCGGCCCCGCGCCAGAGGGGCCCCCCGCATCCTCTGGCCCCGTGCCACAGGGGTCTCCGTCCCGTGGAACCGCACCACGGGGACCCCTCCTCCCCCATCCCCGAACCACAGGGACCCCCTCCTTCCCCATCTCCGCACCACAGGGACCCCTCCTCCCCCATCCCCGCACCACAGAGACCCCCTCCTCCCCCATCCCCGCACCACAGGGACCTCCTCCTCCCCCATCCCCACACCACAGGGACCCCTCCTCCCCCATCCCCGCACCACAGGGACCTCCTCCTCCCCCATCCCCACACCACAGGGACCCCTCCTCCCCCATCCCCGCACCACAGAGACCCCTCCTCCCCCATCCCCGCACCACAGGGACCCCTCCTCCCCCATCCCCGCACCACAGGGACCCCTCCTCCCCCATCCCCGAACCACAGAGACCCCCTCCTTCCCCCATCCCCGCACCACAGGGACCCCTCCTCCCCCATCCCCGCACCACAGGGACCCCCTCCTTCCCCATCCCCGCACCACAGGGACCCCTCCTCCCCCATCCCCACACCACAGGGACCCCCTCCTTCCCCCATCCCCACACCACAGGGACCCCTCCTCCCCATCCCCACACCACAGGGACCCCCTCCTTCCCCATCCCCACACCACAGGGACCCCTCCTCCCCCATCCCCACACCACAGGGACCCCTCCTCCCCATCCCCACACCACAGGGACCCCTCCTCCCCATCCCCGAACCACAGAGACCCCCTCCTTCCCCATCCCCACACCACAGGGACCCCTCCTCCCCATCCCCACACCACAGGGACCCCCTCCTTCCCCATCCCCACACCACAGGGACCCCTCCTCCCCCATCCCCACACCACAGGGACCCCCTCCTTCCCCATCCCCACACCACAGGGACCCCTCCTCCCCATCCCCACACCACAGGGACCCCCTCCTTCCCCATCCCCACACCACAGGGACCCCTCCTCCCCCATCCCCACACCACAGGGACCCCCTCCTTCCCCATCCCCACACCACAGGGACCCCTCCTCCCCATCCCCGAACCACAGAGACCCCCTCCTTCCCCATCCCCACACCACAGGGACCCCTCCTCCCCCATCCCCGAACCACAGAGACCCCCTCCTTCCCCATCCCCACACCACAGGGACCCCTCCTCCCCCATCCCCGAACCACAGGGACCCCCTCCTTCCCCATCCCCACACCTCAGGGACCCCCTCCTTCCCCATCCCCACACCACAGGGACCCCTCCTCCCCCATCCCCGCACCACAGGGACCCCCTCCTTCCCCATCCCCACATCACAGGGACCCCTCCTCCCCATCCCCGAACCACAGAGACCCCCTCCTTCCCCATCCCCACACCACAGGGACCCCTCCTCCCCCATCCCCGAACCACAGAGACCCCCTCCTTCCCCATCCCCACACCACAGGGACCCCTCCTCCCCCATCCCCGAACCACAGGGACCCCCTCCTTCCCCATCCCCACACCACAAGGACCCCCTCCTTCCCCATCCCCACACCACAGGGACCCCTCCTCCCCATCCCCGCACCACAGGGACCCCCTCCTTCCCCATCCCCACACCACAGGGACCCCTCCTCCCCATCCCCGAACCACAGAGACCCCCCTCCTTCCCCATCCCCACACCACAGGGACCCCTCCTCCCCCATCCCCACACCACAGAGACCCCCTCCTTCCCCATCCCCACACCACAGGGACCCCTCCTCCCCATCCCCGAACCACAGAGACCCCCTCCTTTCCCATCCCCTCACCACAGGGACCCCTCCTCCCCCATCCCCGCACCACAGAGACCCTCTCCTTCCCCATCCCCGCACCACAGGGACCCCTCCTCCCCCATCCCCACACCACAGAGACCCCCTCCTTCCCCATCCCCACACCACAGGGACCCCTCCTCCCCCATCCCCGCACCACAGAGACCCCCCTCCTCCCCCATCCCCACACCACAGGGACCCCTCCTCCCCCATCCCCGCACCACAGAGACCCCTCCTCCCCCATCCCCACACCACAGGGACCCCTCCTCCCCATCCCCGAACCACAGAGACCCCCTCCTTCTCCATCCCCACACCACAGGGACCCCTCTTCTCCCATCCCCGCACCACAGGGACCTCCTCCTCCCCCACAGGGAGCCGTGGTCCCCCGGGCCCGCGCCACACCGGGCTGGTCTGTGTGCAGATCACGCGCCCATCGCCCGGCAATTACTGGTCCAGCTGGTAAAACGACCTATTAAAAACTTTCTCTGAGAGAGATCACCTCGCCCGACTACAAACCATTTCACTACAACACACGAATTTATTTTTAATGATCCCCGCGAGTCTTGTCCCACCTGGTGTGTGGGGATAGGTCTGGGGATGGCCAAGATATCCCAAGGCTTCGTGAGAGGAACCGGGTTTTGTGTGTGTTCTAACGCATCGCTTCACCACCCACACACACACACACATACACCCCCCAGGATGTGGAAGATATCGGGTTCTTTCAATATCCGGGGGTGTCCCCTGGGTTTGGGGGTGGGGGGGTCGGGGGGGGGGGTCCGTGGCCCCGAGCACGTACGCACGCACGAGGACCCTCTGAGGCACTCACCCACCCACGCCCTCATGACCCACCTAGTGTCTCAGACACTCACCCACCCACGCCCTGATGACCCACCTAGTGTCTGAGGCACTCACCCACCCACGCCCTCATGACCCACCTAGTGTCTGAGGCACTCACCCACCCACGCCCTCATGACCCACCTAGTGTCTCAGACACTCACCCACGCCCTCATGACCCACCTAGTGTCTCAGACACTCACCCACGCCCTCATGACCCACCTAGTGTCTGAGGCACTCACCCGCCCACGCCCTCATGACCCACCTAGTGTCTCAGACACTCACCCACGCCCTCATGACCCACCTAGTGTTTCAGACACTCACCCACCCACGCCCTCATGACCCACCTAGTGTCTGAGGCACTCACCCACCCACGCCCTCATGACCCACCTAGTGTCTGAGGCACTCACCCACGCCCTCATGACCCACCTAGTGTCTCAGGCACTCACCCACCCACGCCCTCATGACCCACCTAGTGTCTGAGGCACTCCCCAACCCCTTTCACCACCCACGCCCTCATGACCCACCTAGTGTCTGAGGCACTCACCCCCACGCCCTCATGACCCACCTAGTGTCTGAGGCACTCACCCACGCCCTCATGACCCACCTAGTGTCTGAGGCACTCACCCACGCCCTCATGACCCACCTAGTGTTCAGACACTCACCCACGCCCTCATGACCCACCTAGTGTCTCGGGGACACTCCACCCACGCCCTCATGACCCACCTAGTGTCTGAGGCACATCACCCACGCCCTCATGACCCACCTAGTGTCTCAGACCACCACCCACGCCCTCATGACCCACCTAGTGTCTGAGGCACTCACCCACCCACGCCCTCATGACCCACTAGTGTCTGAGGCACTCACCCACCCACCCCTCATGACCCACCTAGTGTCTGAGGCACTCACCCACACCCTATGACCCACCTAGTGTCTGCAGGCACCACCCACAACCTATGACCCACCTAGTGTCTGAGGCACTCACCAACGCCCTCATAACCCACCTAGTGTCTCAGGCACTCACCAACGCCCTCATGACCCACCTAGTGTCTGAGGCACTCACTCACCCCCTCATGACCCACCTAGTGTCTGAGGCACTCACCCACGCCCTCATAACCCACCTAGTGTCTCAGGCACTCACCCACGCCCTCATGACCCACCTAGTGTCTCAGACACTCACCCACGGCCTCATGACCCACCTAATGTCTCAGGCACTCACGCACACCCTCATGACCCACCTAGTGTCTGAGGCACTCACCCACGCCCTCATGACCCACCTAGTGTCTGAGGCACTCACCCACACCCTCATGACCCACCTAGTATCTCAGACACTCACCCACACCCTCATGACCCACCTAGTATCTCAGACACTCATCCACGCCCTCATGACCCACCTAGTGTCTCAGGCACTCAGGCACACCCTCATGACCCACCTAGTGTCTCAGGCACTCACCCACACCTTCATGACCCACTTAGCGTCTCAGGCACTCACCCATACCCTCATGACCCACCTAGTGTCTCAGGCACTCACCCACACCCTCATGACCCACGTAGTGTCTCAGGCACTCACCCACACCCTCATGACCCACCTAGTGTCTCAGGCACTCACCCACACCCTCATGACCCACCTAGTGTCTCAGGCACTCACCCACACCCTCATGACCCACCTAGTGTCTCAGGCACTCACCCACACCCTCATGACCCACCTAGTGTCTCAGGCACTCACCCACACCCTCATGACCCACCTAGTGTCTCAGGCACTCACCCACACCCTCATGACCCACCTAGTGTCTCAGGCACTCACCCACACCCTCATGACCCACCTAGTGTCTCAGGCACTCACCCACACCCTCATGACCCACCTAGTGTCTCAGGCACTCACCCACACCCTCATGACCCACCTAGTGTCTCAGGCACTCACCCACACCTTCATGACCCACCTAGTGTCTCAGGCACTCACCCACACCCTCATGACCCACCTAGTGTCTCAGGCACTCACCCACACCCTCATGACCCACCTAGTGTCTCAGGCACTCACCCACACCCTCATGACCCACCTAGTGTCTCAGGCACTCACCCACACCCTCATGACCCACCTAGTGTCTCAGGCACTCACCCATACCCTCATGACCCACCTAGTGTTTGAGGCACTCACCCACACCCTCTTGACCCACCTAGTGTCTCAGGCACTCAACCACACCCTCATACCACACCCTCATGACCCACTTAGTGTCTCAGGCACTCACCCACACCCTCATGACCCACCTAGTATCTCAGGCACTCACCCACGCCCTCATGACCCACCTAGTGTCTCAGGCACTCACCCACACCCTCATGACCCACCTAGTATCTCAGGCACTCACCCATGCCCTCATGAGCCACCTAGTGTCTCAGGCACTCACCCACGCCCTCATGACCCACCTAGTGTCTCAGGCACTCACCCACACCCTCATGACCCACCTAGTGTCTCAGGCACTCACCCACACATTTATGACCCACCTAGTGTCTGAGGCACTCACCCATACCTTCATGGTCCACCTAGTATCTCAGGCACTCACCCATACCTTCATGACCCACCTAGTGTCTCAGACACTCACCCATACCTTCATGACCCACCTAGTATCTCAGGCACTCACCCATGCCCTCATGACCCACCTAGTGTTTGAGGCACTCACCCACACCCTCATGACCCACCTAGTGTCTCAGGCACTCACCCACACCCTTATGACCCACCTAGTGTCTCAGGCGCTCACCCACACCCTCATGACCCACGTAGTGTCTCAGGCACTCACCCACACCCTTATGACCCACCTAGTGTCTGAGGCACTCACCCACACCCTCATGACCCACCTAGTGTCTCAGGCACTCACCCACACCCTTATGACCCACCTAGTGTCTCAGGCACTCACCCACACCCTTATGACCCACCTAGTGTCTCAGGCACTCACCCACACCCTTATGACCCACCTAGTGTCTCAGGCACTCACCCACGCCCTCATGACCCACGTAGTGTCTCAGGCACTCACCCATACCCTCATGACCCACCTAGTGTTTGAGGCACTCACCCACACCCTCATGACCCACCTAGTGTTTCAGGCACTCACCCACGCCCTCATGACCCACCTAGTGTTTCAGGCACTCAACCACACCCTCATGACCCACCTAGTGTCTCAGGCACTCACCCACACCCTCATGACCCACCTAGTGTCTCAGGCACTCACCCACGCCCTCATGACCCACCTAGTGTCTCATGCACTCACCCATACCCTCATGACCCACCTAGTGTCTCATGCACTCACCCATACCCTCATGACCCACCTAGTGTCTCAGGCACTCACCCACACCCTCATGACCCACCTAGTGTCTCAGGCACTCACCCACACCTTCATGACCCACCTAGTGTCTCAGGCACTCACCCACACCCTCATGACCCACCTAGTATCTCAAGCACTCACCCATACCCTCATGACCCACCTAGTGTCTGAGGCACTCACCCACACCTTCATGACCCACCTAGTGTCTCAGGCACTCACCCACACCTTCATGACCCACCTAGTGTCTCAGGCACTCAACCACCCCCTCATGACCCACCTAGTGTCTCAGGCACTCACTCACACCCTCATGACCCACCTAGTGTCTCAGGCACTCACCCACACCCTCATGACCCACCAAGTGTCTCAGGCACTCACCCACACCCTCATGACCCACCTAGTGTCTCAGGCACTCACCCACGCCCTCATGACCCACCTAGTGTCTCATGCACTCACCCACACCCTCATGACCCACCTAGTGTCTCAGGCACTCACCCATACCCTCATGACCCACCTAGTGTCTCATGCTCTCACCCACGCCCTCATGACCCACCTAGTGTCTCAGGCACTCACCCATACCCTCATGACCCACCTAGTGTCTCAGGCACTCACCCACACCCTCATGACCAAGTAATCCCTCCGTCTAGCTTTCTCGTCCCTCCCCTTCCTTATTCATCCTTCCCCATCCCTCAGTATCCCCCCATCCCCTTCCTCGTCATCCCCACCATCCCCTCCCTTCCTCTGTCCCCACGACCGAGACTCGAACCCTGGTGTCTTAGGTCACCTCTGCTGGTGTTCCCCGCGGACCTCCACATATCCCGGGTATAAAACTGTCGTCGCCCGGACCCCCTGTGTAAGAAGCTACTTAGCAGGCATAGCGGGGCGGGGTGTGGATGGCCAGGTGCGGAGCGGGGTGGGGCGGGATCGGGGTGGGGCTGCTGGTGGTGGACAAGGGCGCCCCGGGTGGGTGGCGGGGTTATATGAGGGCCGGGTGGGGGCAGGAGGGCTTGGCTTGGGGGGGGCTTCTCTTGGGAAGGGTTTTAGCCCAAGGAGGGCAATCGGTGATGCGATATCTCCCCCCTCTCTTTGGGGCGGAGCGGGGCGGCTGCAGGTTAGGGGGTGGGGCGCGCTCTCTCCTGCCCCTTTTTGACACCAGCCTCCTCTCGTGTTTTATGTAATTGCATTGTTTTGGTTGGTATTGTCTGGAGTTATTGTTTATCCCAAGAGGGTTGTATTCTATTTATAATGTACCTTCCCCTCCCACCCACCCCAACCATGTTTCTTGTGGGCGTGGTCAGCATGTGGGCGGGTCATAAACCCCCCCCACCACGCCCCCCTACCATTGCTACATGTCCTCGCTCATATACACGATGACTAACCCTTTTTATATCCATTCTCATGCTCATCTTATATATATATATATATATATATATATATATATATATATATATATATATATATATATATATATATATATATATATTATACTTTGTTGCTAGTCTCCCGCGTTAGCGAGGTAGCGCAAGGAAACACATGGTGTGATTATTACACGAAAGTGCACTTGGGAACTTTTCGAGTTTCGTTTTCCCCGTGGACTCATAGGAATATATATATATATATATATATATATATATATATATATATATATATATATATATATATATATATATATATATACACACCTGGAGAGCTGTGTATATATACATGTGTGTTATTCACTATATGTGATAAACTATTGATGTATACAGGAAGGTGGGAGGGAGGGAGTGAGCACAGTGGTGGGGGTCAACTTCTTCTTGCGTTTTTATCATCATAAATTCTAATAATTCTGTGTAATGATAATCGTGTTCATCTCCACTTAGTGTGTTCCACCGTTCCATGAATCTGTTCCTGAGGCAATGGTTTCTCGTGTTCCTCTGTACACATCTCCCAGCCAAATATGATTTCTGTCCTCTTGTTCTGTCCTCTTGTTCTGTCCTCTTGTTCTGTCCTCTTGTTCTGTCCTCTTGTTCTGTCCTCTTGTTCTGTCCTCTTGTTCTGCCCTCTTGTTCTGTCCTCTTGTTCTGTCCTCTTGTTCTGTCCTCTTGTTCTGCCCTCTTGTTCTGTCCTCTTGTTCTGTCCTCTTGTTCTGTCCTCTTGTTCTGTCCTCTTGTTCTGTCCTCTTGTTCTGCCCTCTTGTTCTGTCCTCTTGTTCTGTCCTCTTGTTCTGCCCTCTTGTTCTGTCCTCTTGTTCTGTCCTCTTGTTCTGTCCTCTTGTTCTGTCCTCTTGTTCTGCCCTCTTGTTCTGCCCTCTTGTTCTGCCCTCTTGTTCTGCCCTCTTGTTCTGTCCATCTTGTTCTGTCCTCTTGCTCTGTCCTCTTGTTCTGCCCTCTTGTTCTGCCCTCTTGTTCTGCCCTCTTGTTCTGTCCTCTTGTTCTGCCCTCTTGTTCTACCCTCTTGTTCTGTCCTCTTGTTCTGCCCTCTTGTTCTGCCCTCTTGTTCTGCCCTCTTGTTCTACCCTCTTGTTCTGTCCTCTTGTTCTACCCTCTTGTTCTGTCCTATTGTTCTACCCTCTTGTTCTGTCCTCTTGTTCTACCCTCTTGTTCTGTCCTCTTGTTCTACCCTCTTGTTCTGTCCTCTTGTTCTGCCCTCTTGTTCTGCCCTCTTGTTCTGCCCTCTTGTTCTGCCCTCTTGTTCTGCCCTCTTGTTCTGCCCTCTTGTTCTACCCTCTTGTTCTGCCCTCTTGTTCTGCCCTCTTGTTCTGCCCTCTTGTTCTGCCCTCTTGTTCTGTCCTCTTGTTCTGCCCTCTTGTTCTGCCCTCTTGTTCTGCCCTCTTGTTCTGCCCTCTTGTTCTGTCCTCTTGTTCTGACCCTCTTGTTCTGTCCTCTTGTTCTGCCCTCTTGTTCTGTCCTCTTGTTCTGCCCTCTTGTTCTGTCCTCTTGTTCTGCCCTCTTTTTCTGTCCTTTTGTTCTGCCCTCTTGTTCTGTCCTCTTGTTCCGTTCTCTTGTTCTGTCCTCTTGTTCTGTCCTCTTGTTCTGCCCTCTTGTTCTGCCCTCTTGTTCTGTCCTCTTGTTCTGTCCTCTTGTTCTGTCCTCTTGTTCTGCCCTCTTGTTCTGTCCTCTTGTTCTGCCCTCTTGTTCTGTCCTCTTGTTCTGCCCTCTTTTTCTGTCCTTTTGTTCTGCCCTCTTGTTCTGTCCTCTTGTTCCGTTCTCTTGTTCTGTCCTCTTGTTCTGCCCTCTTGTTCTGTCCTCTTGTTCTGTCCTCTTGTTCCGTTCTCTTGTTCTGTCCTCTTGTTCTGTCCTCTTGTTCTGCCCTCTTGTTCTGTCCTCTTGTTCTGTCCTCTTGTTCTGTCCTCTTGTTCTGTCCTCTTGTTCTGTTTTCTTGTTCTGTCCTCTTGTTCTGCCCTCTTGTTCTGTCCTCTTGTTCTGTTTTCTTGTTCTGTCCTCTTGTTCTGCCCTCTTGTTCTGTTTTCTTGTTCTGTCCTCTTGTTCTGCCCTCTTGTTCTGTCCTCTTGTTCTGTTTTCTTGTTCTGTCCTCTTGTTCTGTCCTCTTGTTCTGTCCTCTTGTTCTGTCCTCTTGTTCTGTCCTCTTGTTCTGTCCTCTTGTTCTGCCCTCTTGTTCTGCCCTCTTGTTCTGTCCTCTTGTTCTGTCCTCTTGTTCTGCCCTCTTGTTCTGTCCTCTTGTTCTGTCCTCTTGTTCTGTCCTCTTGTTCTGTCCTCTTGTTCTGTCCTCTTGTTCTGTTTTCTTGTTCTGTCCTCTTGTTCTGCCCTCTTGTTCTGTCCTCTTGTTCTGTCCTCTTGTTCTGTCCTCTTGTTCTGTTTTCTTGTTCTGTCCTCTTGTTCTGCCCTCTTGTTCTGTCCTCTTGTTCTGTTTTCTTGTTCTGTCCTCTTGTTCTGCTCTCTTCTTCTGTCCTCTTGTTCTGTCCTCTTGTTCTGCTCTCTTCTTCTGTCTTCTTGTTCTGTCCTCTTGTTCTGTCCTCTTGTTCTGCCCTCTTGTTCTGTCCTCTTGTTCTGTCCTCTTGTTCTGTCCTCTTGTTCTGCTCTCTTCTTCTGTCTTCTTGTTCTGTCCTTTTGTTCTGTCTTCTTGTTCTGGATCCACATCTAACTTAAATGAACAGGCCCGTGTTCAGGCCTTCATAGTTTCTACGACATTCACATGTAATCCTCATGTTTCCACTTGATGTGTTCTTCCTGCACAGTGGTCACATGGAGATAGAACTCCACTAAGGTCTGGACCCATTTCCCATGCGTTCCTCTGGACTCTCTCCAGCAGTTCTGAGCGGCCTTTGAAGTGAGGAAACCCAGGTAGTTGGAGTATACTCCATCTTAGGGCCCTAAGGTACTCTCATGTAAACCGGCAAAGACATCTTGCGTTCGCTGAAGGTGAGACGGGATCAGACACAGAGCATCAGGGAGTGTAAGGACCTTGCACCACTGGTGTCTATTTTCAGAAGGGACTCGCTCACATGAGTGTAGAGAAGTTAGAAGTATCATAATAGTAGAAAACTTCCAAGGACTATTAGAATTCACATTGTTATACCAAAGAAGGTTTCAGAATGGCCTAGTTTCCTGGGGTATGAATGGCTTTATGCTTGTGAGTACTGAGGTTGAAGGAAGGGCCTATATTGGGGGTGAATTGTCCCCACCAGCAAAAATGTTAAAAGATGCCCAGCAGGCCAAGGTGTTGTCTATTTTCCTCTGGTGTGGTATCCACCATTGGGTCTGTTGAAGTTCCTTCTAAACTCTACCATTTCTCTTAACTTGTGTTGCATCTTGCCCACGTCCCAGGGGAGATTTGGACTCGTTTGATGATTGGGTCACCATTTGCCAAGATGTTTTAGGTATGGGTCCATCTTGTGTGGCATAGTGTTGACGTACATGAGAAACAGTAGTGGTCCTAGTGCTGGGTTCTGAGGTACCCCATCTGTCACCTTCGCCGAGCCTGGCTAACTTAACATATGTTCTATACTCCATCTCAGTTCCCCTCTGACCCCCTAGTCTGGAAGTCTGGTAGCTTCAGCATCCGTCTTGTGTGGTGGAGTGTGTGGAAGACCTTTTAGTTATCCATGATATAAAGGCGATCCACCCCAGCCATTATATTCGCTAGGATGGTGCTCACTCTCTCGTGGAAATCCAGCAGATTCATTGGACAAGAAATTGTATCTCTAGTTCCGTAGTGTTACCTGGTGTGATTCAAAGAACATTTTCCATCTTTAATCATGATTTGATGTAGAATACTTCCGTACGTGCTAGATAGGACGAGCCAACCCCACACACCTCGAGCCTCGTCTCTTCTCACGTTCGCGCACGCGTCTTCTGGCCAGATAACCACGTGTTATGTGACATCCCGGTGTGATTTTTGTCCCCTGTCTGCCCGTCATATGTCTACCTTACACAACACACATCCCATTCCATCCTTGAGATCACTGTCTTCCCCACTGCCCACCAGTCCATGAGCTGTTGTATACACGATCTGTAGCGCAGGCCTTCTCCCCGCTGGCTGACCCTGTGAACACATCTGTCGCATTGGAACCTGTCTCTCATGTGTGTGTGTGTGTGTGTGTGTGTGTGTGTGTGTGTGTGTGTGTGGGGTCATCCTCGAAGCTCTGACTCCCCTCTGTACTTTTCGTCTGTTCACAGCGTCTCCTTCGTCCCATTCCCTTGCCATACACACCCATTTGTCTCTCTCTCACTTCTCGCCCCCCTGTAGAAAGGACCTGCCCTGGATTTCCCAGCTTTTTTGGGGAGTACTTTATAGACAAAACGTTTTTCCCCGTCCTTGACAGTACACCCCTTTCCTTCCTTCCCCTCTTTTTAATCGCCAGTTTATGCTTAAAGTTTCCAGTCTTTTCCCACGCCCCCTCTCTTTTCCCCCTTTTCCCCTGTGCTACCGTGATGAGTTGCGACGTCTGAGGCCAGAGATCGTGTTCCTGACTTTACTTTTTCCCCCCAAAAACTTTTTGGGGTTTTTTTTTCAAGATATCCCCTCCCCCTTCCCCTTTTGCTTTTGGGATGCCCTTGACCCCGTTTTCCCTCGTTTTTCATCCGTCGTGGGGGTGTGGGGTCCACCCGCCACCATTTCCCCCCCTCCCCCCTTCCTGGCCTTCAGAGATCAAGGGGCATGCCGTACTTTGGCCCCCTTCCCCGACAAAAGGTTCTTTTTTCATTTCTTATAATTAATGATTTTTAATAAAAAATTTTTTTTAAAAATCATAAATTAATAAAATAATAATTAAAAAATAAATTATAATAATAATAATATAATATAATAATTATAATATAAAAAAAAAAAAAATTTTTTTTTTTAATTAAATTTTTAAATAATTTTTTATAAAAATTTATGATAATTTAAAAATAATAATAATAATAAAATAATAATAATGATAATGATAATAATAAAAAAATAATAAAAAATAATAATTTTAAAAAATAATAAAAATAATTAAAAATAAAAATAATGATAATAAAAATAATAAAAATAATAATAATAATAATAATAAAAATAATAATCATACCCAATGGATTTGGGATGTAGCCCTTTTTGGGATCTGGGAAGGCATAGATAGAGTTTTAAAAGATGCTTTTTGTGGGGAAGGGATTAAGAATATAAGGTTTTGGGAGGCAAAATTGTTTGAAGCAGTGAAAAAAATTTTTTTCGAGGGTGTAAGGAATTTTTTGTTCCTGTAGGGAAAAGGGGAAAGTGATTGGTTTTCGTGAAAAGGGTTTGCGGGGGGGTTGTGGATTCTCCATGGTTGTTTGATTTGGGTTTTTTGGATGGGGGGTTTTTAGGGAGGTAAATGCAAAGCCTGAAAGAGGGGGGAAGGGTTTAAGTCTGTTGGGGATGGGGAGAGCTTGGGAAGTGAGCGTTTTTTGTTCCCCTATTTATACAGCGCTTTGGGGGCTGATTCATGTGAAGAAAAGCAGAAAATGGTTTACTGAGTTTTGGGAAAAATGTGTTGGGAAAAAGAAAGTTAAAAGTAAATTGGGGAATAAGGGGCAAGGTTAATTTGGTACCCCGTAGGGTTGAGGGTCAAGCAATTGGGAGGTGAAATTTGAAGGAAGGGGAAAAAAAAGGAGGAAGTGAGTTTTTAGATATCTGGGAGGGGGATTGCAGCGGATTGGGAAACCCTGGGAAGCGGAAGTGGGTCATAGGGTGGGGAAGGGGGGGGAAAAAAATTTTTTAGCCTTGAAAAATGGTTGGGAAATCGAGAACCCAAACTCGGAAAAACAAAAAGGGGGAGTTTGGGAATATGGTTCCAACAAGTTGTAAGGTTGGGAGGGCGTTTGGGGTATGGATAGAAATTGTTTCGCAGGAGGATGGATGGGGCTGGAAATGAATTTTTTTAGGGCAATGTGGTTTGGGGTGAGGTGGTTTGATTTGAGTAAGTAACGTAAGGGTTTAAAAGAGATGTGTGGAAATAAAAAGAGCGTGGTTTGAGAGAGCAGAAAGGGTGTTTTGAATTTTTTGGTTTTCCCGGAGAGAAGGGGTGAGGAAAAATTGAACCAAAAAAGGGTATATGGGGTCGGAGGTGGAGGGGAAAAGAGGAGAAAGGGAAACCAAATTGGAAGGGGGGGAAAGATGGAGTGAAAAAAATTTTTTTGAACGGGGCCTGAAAATCAAAGGGGGGTGTAAGGAGGGCAAAGGAAAAGGTGAATTGGAGCGATGTGGTAAAAAAGGGGGTTTAGTGCTGTCAGGGGAGTGAATCAAAAGGGATGTGAAAACGTCTGGGGTAAACCCAAAGGAAAGCTGTGTAGGTATGTAATAATAATAATAAATAATGATAAAAAATAATGATAATAATAATAAAATAATAATAATAAAAAATAAAACAATAATAATAATAATAAAAATGAAGAATAGTAATTAAAAAATTTTTATCTTAATATTTACCCCAAAATGTATCTTAAATTTAATTTCAGCCTTCGAATTCTACAAATATTTTATAGTATTTGTGTGTGGTGGGGTGTGTGTTTGTGTGTGTGTGTGTGGGTAGTGTTGTGTGTGTTTTGTGTGTTGTTGTGTGTTTCCCATATTAAACCAAAAGGGTTGAAAAAATGGTGTATTGTGTTTTTGTGTTGTGGTTGTGGGGGCCAAATTACCCCAGGGGGGGGCACACTTTTTCCCCCTGATGACCCGGGTTCTGCTCACAATAATCCCCGGGGATATACCCCCGAAACAATTTCACTATTTTCCCCCCAAACTTTTTTGTTACGCTACAAAAATTTTTCCCGGGGTTTTGGCCCCTTTACGGGGGATAGGGATCATGCCCTGTTTTTTTAAAATTTTGGGGGTGCTCTCCCAGCGTGGGGATGGTGGCAAACCTCCCTGCTGTTAGGGGCCCCCAGGGGCGGGTGTTTGGTGGCTAACTCTCCTGCTGTTGTTTGGCCCCCAGGGCGGGGTTGATGGGGGCTAACTCCCCTGCTTTGGGGGCGGCTCCCGGGGGGCTGGTGTGGGGCAAACCTCCCCTTTCCTGTTTAGCTGGCTCCCGGGGGCGGGGTTGAGGGGGGGCAAACCTCTCCTGCGTTAGCTTGGCTCCCAGGGCTGGTGATGGGGGCTAACTCTCCTGCTGTTAGCTGGCTCCCGGGCTGGTGATGGGGGCTAACCCCCTGCTAAAAAGGGGGCCCCCAAAGGGCGGTGATGGGGGCTAACTCCCCCGGGCTGTTGGGCTTGGCCCCGGGGCGGGGTGGGGGGGGGCTAACTTTTTTCCCCTGCTTTTGGGCGGGCTCCCAGGGCTGGGGAGGGGGGCAAATTTCCCCTGCTGTTAGCGGGCCCTCCCAGGCTGGGTGGATGGTGACTTTTCCCCTTCGGTGTAACCCCCGAGCAGGCAGAGCCCGGGGAAAACCCCTTCTCTCTCTCTCTCTCTCTCTTCTCTCCCCCTCTCTTTTTCCCTCTCTCTCCCCCTCTTCTCTCTCTTCCCCCTCTTCTCCCCCCCCTCTCCCCTCTCTCTCTCTCTCATCACCCAACAACAGAGGGCAGGGATAAGTGTACTGGGTACAGAAAGGGACGGGCCCTCCCCCAAAAACACCCACCCCCCCCAACCAGGGGCTGGCCCGGGCCAAAACTGACCCAAAACACCCAAAAAAAAAAGATAAAAGGGAACTAAAAATTGTTTTTTTATTATTACAGTCGGGGTAATGGGTGGTGGTGGGAATTTATGTTGGGGGGGTTCATGTTGAGGGTTGGGGGTTTTGGGTCATTTTATTTTGGTTTGGTGGGGGTAAAGGGTTAATGTGGTGGTGGGTTGGGATGTGGTGGGGGTGGTTTTAGGGGTTTTGGGGGGTATGTTATTGGGGGTTTGGTGGGTCATGTTGATGTGGTGGTGGGTCATTTTTTAAAGGGGTTTGGGGGGTGGGTCAGGGTTAAAATTTTGGTTTGGGGGGTAAAGAAAAATTTTGGTGGTGGGGAAATTTTGATGTGGGGTGGTGGGGGGTCATGTGATGTGGTGGTGGGTCATGTTAATGTGGTGGTGGTGGGTCATGCTGATGTGGTGGTGGATCATGTTGATGTGGTGGTGGGTCATGTTGATGTGGTAGTGGGTCATGTTGATGTGGTGGTGGTGGGTCATGTTGATGTGGTGGTGGTGGGTCATGATGATCTGGTGGTGGGTCATGTTGATGTGGTGGTGGGTCATGTTGATGTGGTGGTGGTGGGTCATGTTGATGTGGTGGTGGTGGGTCATGTTGATGTGGTGGTGGGTCATGTTGATGTGGTGGTGGTGGGTCATGTTGATGTGGTGGTGGTGGGTCATGCTGATGTGGTGGTGGTGGTGGGTCATGTTGATGTGGTGGTGGTGGGTCATGTTGATGTGGTGGTGGTGGGTCATGATGATGTGGTGGTGGGTCATGTTGATGTGGTGGTGGTGGGTCATGTTGATGTGGTGGTGGGTCATATTGATGTGGTGGTGGTGTGTCATGTTGATGTGGTGGTGGTGGGCCATGATGTGGTGGTGGTGGGTCATGTTGATGTGTTGGTGGTGGGTCATGATGATGTGGTGGTGGTGGGTCATGTTGATGTGGTGGTGGTGGGTCATGATGATGTGGTGGTGGGTCATGTTGATGTGGTGGTGGTGGGCCATGTTGATGTGGTGGTGGTGGGCCATGTTGATGTGGTGGTGGTGGGTCATGTTGATGTGGTGGTGGTGGGTCATGTTGATGTGGTGGTGGTGGGTCATGATGATGTGGTGGTGGTGGTGGGTCATGTTGATGTGGTGGTGGTGGTGGTGGGTCATGTTGATGTGGTGGTGGTGGGTCATGTTGATGTGGTGGTGGTGGGTCATGTTGATGTGGTGGGTCATGTTGATGTGGTGGTGGTGGGTCATGTTGATGTGGTGGTGGTGGGTCATGTTGATGTGGTGGGTCATGTTGATGTGGTGGTGGTGGGTCATGTTGATGTGGTGGGTCATGTTGATGTGGTGGTGGTGGGTCATGTTGATGTAGTGGTGGTGGGTCATGTTGATGTGGTGGTGGTGGGTCATGTTGATGTGGTGGTGGGTCATGTTGATGTGGTGGTGGTGGGTCATGTTGGTGTGGTGGTGGTGGGTCATGTTGATGTGGTGGTGGTGGGCCATGTTGATGTGGTGGTGGTGGGTCATGATGATGTGGTGGTGGTGGTGGGTCATGTTGATGTGGTGGTGGTGGGTCATGTTGATGTGGTGGTGGGTCAGCCTGCTTCTGGCTGGATGGATGGACATACACTCTGTACTTCCTCATACTCATACTCATACTCCTTCTCCTCCTCCTTCCCCTTCTCCTTCTCATCATCATCCTCTTCCTCCTCCTCTTCCTCTTCCTCTTCCTCCTCCTTCCCCTCCTCTTCCTCCTCCCACTCCTCCTCCTCCTCCCCCTCCTCCTCCTCTTCCTCCTCCTCCCCCTCCTCTTCCTCCTTCCCCTCCTCCTCTTCTTCCTTCTCCTCCTCCTCCTCCTTCTCCTCCTCCTCCTTCTCCTCCTCCTCCCCCTCCTCCTCCTCTTCCTCCTTCCTCCTCCTTCTCCTCCTCCTCCTCCTCCTCCTCCTCCTCCTCCTCCTGGGACAAGATTTACACCAGCAGGTTTTACCACCAGCTGTTTCGGGACATTAAATTGAATTTGTGTGTGGGATGCCTGGAGGCATGTCCCATACTGCCTCCTACCCCCCCAGACTGAGGGTCCCTGCCTCACCCACCCACCATTCCCACCCATTCCCCATTCCTTCCCTTAACCTCCCCCCCTCCTTCCCCCACTACACCTCCCCCCCTTGAAAGACACAGAGTACCTGCCCCCACCCGGCGACCCCCCTACACCTACACCTCTCCCCTTGCGCAGGATGGCTGTTGAAGTTTGCTTATAGTGCCGCACTCTCCATGGTTATGATGCCACACTTCATGGTTATAGTGTCACACTCTCCATGGTTATGATGCCACACTTCATGGTTATAGTGTCACACTCTCCATGGTTATGGTGTCACACTCTCCATGGTTATGGTGCCACACTCTCCATGGTTATGGTGCCACACTCTCCATGGTTATGGTGTCACACTCTCCATGGTTATGGTGTCACACTTCATGGTTATAGTGTCACACTCTCCATGGTTATGGTGCCACACTCTCCATGGTTATGGTGCCACACTCTCCATGGTTATGGTGTCACACTCTCCATGGTTATGGTGTCACACTCTCCATGGTTATGATGCCACACTTCATGGTTATAGTGTCACACTCTCCACGGTTATGGTGCCACACTCTCCATGGTTATGGTGCCACACTCTCCATGGTTATGGTGTCACACTTCATGGTTATAGTGTCACACTCTCCATGGTGATGGTGTCACACTCTCCATGGTTATGGTGCCACACTCTCCATGGTTATGGTGCCACACTCTCCATGGTTATGGTGTCACACTCTCCATGGTTATGGTGTCACACTTCATGGTTATAGTGTCACACTCTCCATGGTTATGGTGCCTCACTCTCCATGGTTATGGTGCCACACTCTCCATGGTTATGGTGTCACACTCTCCATGGCTATGGTGTCACACTCTTCATGGTTATGATGCCACACTTCATGGTTATAGTGTCACACTCTCCATGGTTATGGTGCCACACTCTCCATGGTTATGGTGCCACACTCTCCATGGTTATGGTGTCACACTCTCCATGGTTATGGTGTCACACTTCATGGTTATAGTGTCACACTCCATGGTTATGGTGCCACACTCTCCATGGTTATGGTGCCACACTCTCCATGGTTATGGTGTCACACTCTCAATGGTTATGGTGCCACACTTCATGGTTATAGTGTCACACTCTCCATGGTTATGGTGCCACACTCTCCATGGTTATGGTGTCACACTCTCCATGGTTATGGTGTCACACTTCATGGTTATAGTGTCACACTCTCCATGGTTATGGTGCCACACTCTCCATGGTTATGGTGTCACACTCTCCATGGTTATGGTGTCACACTTCATGGTTATAGTGTCACACTCTCCATGGTTATGGTGCCACACTCTCCATGGTTATGGTGCCACACTTCATGGTTATAGTGTCACACTCTCCATGGTTATGGTGTCACACTTCATGGTTATAGTGTCACACTCTCCATGGTTATGGTGCCACACTTCATGGTTATAGTGTCACACTCTCCATGGTTATGATGCCACACTTCATGGTTATAGTGTCACACTCTCCATGGTTATGGTGCCACACTCTCCATGGTTATGGTGTCACACTTCATGGTTATAGTGTCACACTTCTTGGTTATGGTGCCACACTTCATGGTTATAGTGTCACACTCTCCATGGTTATGATGCCACACTTCTTGGTTATGGTGCCACACTCTCCATGGTTATGGTGCCACACTCTCCATGGTTATGGTGCCACACTCTCCATGGTTATGGTGCCACACTCTCCATGGTTATGGTGTCACACTTCTTGGTTATGGTGCCACACTCTCCATGGTTATGGTGCCACACTCTCCATGGTTATGGTGCCACACTCTCCATGGTTATGGTGCCACACTTCATGGTTATGGTGCCACACTCTCCATGGTTATGGTGCCACACTCTCCATGGTTATGGTGCCACACTTCTTGGTTATGGTGCCACACTCTCCATGGTTATGGTGCCACACTCTCCATGGTTATGGTGCCACACTCTCCATGGTTATGGTGTCACACTTCATGGTTATGGTGCCACACTCTCCATGGTTATGGTGTCACACTTCATGGTTATAGTGTCACACTCTCCATGGTTATGGTGCCACACTCTCCATGGTTATGGTGCCACACTCTCCATGGTTATTGTGCCACACTCTCCATGGTTATGGTGTGACCTTTGAGTATGACGGTACGGTCCTTGGGTCCAGTCTAACCTCCGACCTGACCCTACAGGCACCATCACAACGAAGAGACGTACCATCGTGCTCACCGGTACGTACCGTCTTGATCAAGGGTCGTACCTCTATGCTCAAGGGTCGTACCTTTATGCTCAAGGGTCGTACCTCTATGCTCAAGGGTCGTACCTTCATGCTCAAGGGTCGTACCTTTATTCTCAACGGTCGCACCTTCATGCTCAAGAGTCGTACCTTCATGCTCAAGGGTCGTACCTTCATGCTCAAGGGTCGTACCTTCATGCTCAAAGGTCGTACCTTCATGCTCAAGGGTCTTATCTTCATGTTCAAGGGTCATACCTTCATGCTCAAGGGTCGTACCTTCATGCTCAAGGGTCGTACCTTCATTCTCAAGGGTCGTACCTCTATGCTCAAGGGTCGTACCTCTATGCTCAAGGGTCGTACCTTCATGCTCAAGGGTCGTACCTTCATGCTCAAGGGTCTTATCTTCATGTTCAAGGGTCATACCTTCATGCTCAAGGGTCGTACCTTCATGCTCAAGGGGTCGTACCTTCATGCTCAAGGGTCGTACCTCTATGCTCAAGGGTCGTACCTTCATGCTCAAGGGTCGTACCTTCATGCTCAAGGGGTCGGACCTTCATGCTCAAGGGTCGTACCTTCATGCTCAAGGGTCGTACCTTTATGCTCAAGGGTCGTACCTTCATGTTCAAGGGTCGTACCTTCATGCTCAAGGGTCGTACCTCTATGCTCAAGGGCCGTACCTCTGTGCTCAAGGGTCGTACCTTCATGCTCAAGGGTCGTACCTTCATGCTCAAGGGTCGTACCTCTATGCTCAAGGGTCGTACCTTCATGTTCAAGGGTCGTACCTTCATGCTCAAGGGTCGTACCTTCATGCTCAAGAGGTCTGTTGTACTGTTGCATAGGAGGATGAAATGGTGTATGGGAGGGTGTACTGTTTCATGCGAGGGTGTATTGCTGCATGGAAGAGTATACTGATGTATGGGAAAGTATACTGGTTTATGAGAGGGTGTATTTGTGCACGGGAGGGTGTACTGGCCCATGACAGAGTACACTGGTGCATGGGAAGGTGTGCTGGCCCATAGAAAGGTGTATCGTCCCATGAGAGGGTGTACCGGCCCATGAGAGGGTGTCGTGGTGCACGGGAGGGGAGTGTAGGAGTCATGGCGCCATAAACCGAGAGGGTTCGAGAGAGCGGATGGCGCGCCGACCATGTCAGTAGTGACGCCTTATTAGCGAGCGGAGTCTGCTGTAATAAGGGGAGTAGTGTGGTGGAGGATTCAGTCGCTGTATTAAGATGGAGAGGGTGTATTAACCGTGACAAGGTGATGGAGCTGGTGATGGAGCTGTTGTTCGGGAGGTTGTGGTGATGGAGCGACCCTCACCCAGGGAAGTGACAATTTAGTAAACAGCGGGAGGAGCAGTTTGGCGTGTTCTCGCCACTTCCTCCCTCCCTCCCGGGCCAGACCTTTGGCTACATCTAGCCAGCCACTGGGGTTGGGCCGAGCCAAACCCCTCGTGTATATTTTTTGAAATTTTCGGGACGTTGGTCTCATCGCGGGGTTAAGGGAGACTGTTGTTTGTACCGACCTGGTCCCTTTTTTTTTCCCCTTCACTCCTCACTTACCAATTCAGTAGCCCAAGTTTTAAGATGTGTAACAATCATAAATTTTCCGTAATGACGCTAATTGGAAGGCCGAGCGGCGTGATGGCGGGACCGTGCACTGTAGTATTTGGGGAAATTCGCGGTCTTCCCCTATGTATTATATGCTCCTCCCCCGACGTGTATGTATATAACCACTGTGTAGCGAATTGTGTGAGGTCAGTCTTGGGAGTTTTGCGATGTGATGAGGGCCAAAACAAACGAGCGTGTCGGTAGCCGTGGTCCTGGATTTTAGCATTTGATTTATAGCCGGCGAGATAGATGATGGCTAGTGATGTTCGGGCTTGCGTCCGAACACTCCCCCCTTAATGGCTTCGTTCCTATAATTAGTCGCCAATAATTCACAGAATAAAACTCTACACATGTTTACTTTTATGGTATTTTATGCAGAATGTTATATATAGAAAGTAATTGGTATATGTAGTTGAAAAGCTTTTTAAATGTTTAAAAAGATTAGTGTTTGGAGGAGTGTCATGAGTTTCGAAGGAGGTGGTGTTTACGTTCGCCGGAGGGTAGGTAAAGGCACCATAGATGCTCTTAACTCCCATTCTCGGGGCGCAGACAATGATATATGGAACTCAAATTTTCTTCTGGACAGTTTTAAATAAGAATCGGGATCGTTAATTTTGTGTATTTTTGCCCAGAGAAAATGATTGTCTCGGAGGAGCAACGTAGGAAAGTGTTTTATATCGTTGGTAAAGTGCGTGATGTAGGCAACTTAGGAAAGTGTTTTTATACCGTTGGTAAAGTGCGTGATGTAGGCCAGGTGTGAACACATTGGTACCGACAACTATTTTTTCTCTATCTCTATCTCTATCTCTATCTCTATCTCTTTTCCTTTTCTCTTAATTTAACCAGCACGATTAAAAGCCCCCTGAGCACGACGGTACGACCCTTGAGAACAGCGGTACGACCCCCTGAGCGCAAGGTCACGACCTTTGCGTATAATTCCATGATCTTTGACCTTACACCTTAATGCTCAGACGTCGTACCGTCGTACTCAAGGGGACGTACTGTCGTGCTGAGGGGTCGTCCGTCATGCTCAGGGAGACGTACCGTCGTGCTCAGTACTGTCGTGCTGAGGGGTCGTCCGTCGTGCTCAAGGAGACGTACCGTCGTGCTCAAATGTCGTACCGTCGTACTCAAAGGGACGTACCGTTGTGCTCAAGGGAACGTACCGTCGTGCTCAGGAAAACGTACCGTCGTGCTCAGGGGAACGTACCGTGGTATTCAAACGTCGCACCGTCGTACTCAAGGGGACGTACCGTCGTGCTGAGGGGTCGTCCGACGTGCTCAAGGAGACGTACCGTCGTGCTGAGGGAACGTACCGTCGTGCTCAGGGGAACGTACCATCGTGCTCAGGGGAACGTACCGTGGTATTCAAAGGTCGTACCGTCGTACTCAAGAGGACGTACCGTCGTGCTGAGGGGTCGTCCGATGTGCTCAAGGAGGCGTACCGTCGTGCTGAGGGAACGTACCGTCGTGCTCAGGGGAACGTACCGTGGTGTTCAAACGTCGCACCGTCGTACTCAAGGGGACGTACCGTCGTGCTGAGGGGTCGTCCGACGTGCTCAAGGAGACGTACCGTCGTGCTGAGGGAACGTACCGTCGTGCTCAGGGGAACGTACCGTGGTATCCAAACGTCGTACCGTCGTGGTCAGGAGTCGTACTCTCAAGATGGAGGTTAAACTTTACATCAGTTCTCCCAACATGTAAGATTTTTATGCACGATTTTTTTTATTTAATTTGCGCGATTATCGTTTTCTTTCTACATCTATGGAATGGTTATTTCATGCATCTGTAGAAAACGGTCCGTCAGTGTACAGAGGTCAGTGTAGGCCAGGGACAGTGTCATGGTGTACGTACACTGAACACTGGAAGAGCAACAGTTGACAGTTCATATTGTTACGTTGGTCTCGTGTGAGTGTGTGTGTGTGTGGAGGAAATGGTGGCCACACAGCGGCCTGCATCCCAACTGCCTCCTTCTGTCTCCAGTTCCCTCGCCCCCGCCGCACCCCAGCTCGGTGCACGCACCCCCAACCCCAGAGCCCCAACACCCCTCACAGTACACCAGCACCCCAGCCACGCCAGACAGTGAACCAACCGCACCACCCCAGCCAGTACACCAACCCTAGCACCCCAAGCCAGTACACCAATCCCAGCACCCCAAGCCAGTACACCAGCCCCAGCACCCCAAGCCAGTACACCAACCCCAGCATCCCAAGCCAGTACACCAACCCCAGCATCCCAAGCCAGTACACCAGCCCCAGCACCCCAAGCCAGTACACCAGCCCCAGTATCCCAAGCCAGTACACCAACCCCAGCACCCCAAGCCAGTACACCAACCCCAGCACCCCAAGCCAGTACACCAGCCCCAGCATCCAAGCCAGTACACCAACCCCAGCGCCACCCCAAGCCAGTACACCAGCCCCAGCATCCCAAGCCAGTACACCAGCCCCAGTATCCCAAGCCAGTACACCAACCCCAGCACCCAAGCCAGTACACCAGCCCCAGCACCCCAAGCCAGTACACCAACCCCAGCATCCCAAGCCAGTACACCAGCCCCAGCATCCCAAGCCAGTACACCAACCCCAGCACCCCAAGCCAGTACACCAGCCCCAGCATCCCAAGCCAGTACACCAGCCCCAGCACCCCAAGCCAGTACACCAGCCCCAGCACCCCAAGCCAGTACACCAGCCCCAGCATCCCAGCCAGTACACCAGCCCCAGCACCCCAAGCCAGTACACCAACCCCAGCATCCCAAGCCAGTACACCAGCCCCAGCACCCCAAGCCAGTACACCAGCCCCAGCACCCCAAGCCAGTACACCAGCCCCAGCACCCCAAGCCAGTACACCAACCCCAGCACCCCAAGCCAGTACACCAGCCCCAGCACCCCAAGCCAGTACACCAGCCCCAGCATCCCAAGCCAGTACACCAGCCCCAGCACCCAAGCCAGTACACCAGCCCCAGCACCCCAAGCCAGTACACCAGCCCCAGCATCCCAAGCCAGTACACCAGCCCCAGCACCCCAAGCCAGTACACCAACCCCAGCACCCCAAGCCAGTACACCAGCCCCAGCATCCCGAGCCCGTACACCAACCCCAGCACCCCAAGCCAGTACACCAGCCCCAGCATCCCCAGCCAGTACACCAGCCCCAGCACCCCAAGCCAGTACACCAGCCCCAGCACCCCAAGCCAGTACACCATCCCCAGCACCCCAAGCCAGTACACCAGCCCCAGCACCCCAAGCCAGTACACCATCCCCAGCACCCCAAGCCAGTACACTAACCCCAGCACCCCAGCCAGTACACCAGCCCCAGCACTCCAAGCCAGTACACCAGCCCCAGCACCCCAAGCCAGTACACCATCCCCAGCACCCCAAGCCAGTACACTAACCCCAGCACCCCAGCCAGTACACCAGCCCCAGCACTCCAAGCCAGTACACCAGCCCCAGTATCCCAAGCCAGTACACCAGCCCAGCACCCCAGCCAGTACACCAGCCCCAGCAACCCAAGCCATTACACCAGCCCCAGCATCCAAGCCAGTACGCCAGCCCCAGCACCCCAAGCCAGTACACCAGCCCCGGCACCCCAGCCTGTACACCAGCCCCAGCATCCAAGCCAGTACACCAGCCCCAGCATCCAAGCCAGTACACCAACCCCAGCATCCCAAGCCAGTACACCAGCCCCGGCACCCCAGCCAGTACACCAGCCCCAGCATCCAAGCCAGTACACTAGCCCCAGCATCCAAGCCAGTACACCAGCCCCAGCATCCCAGCCAGTACACCAGCCCCAGCATCCCAAGCCAGTACACCAGCCCCAGCATCCCAAGCCAGTACACCAGCCCCAGCATCCCAAGCCAGTACACCAGCCCCAGCACCCCAAGCCAGTACACCAGCCCCAGCACCCCAGCCAGTACACCAGCCCCAGCAACCCAGGCCAGTACACCAGCCCCAGCACCCCAAGCCCGTACACCAGCCCCAGCAACCCAAGCCAGTACACCAGCCCCAGCATCCCAAGCCAGTACACCAGCCCCAGCAACCCAAGCCAGTACACCAGCCCCAGCACCCCAGCCAGTACACCAGCCCCAGCAACCCAGGCCAGTACACCAGCCCCAGCACTCCAGCCAGTACACCAGCCCCAGCGCCCCAAGCCCGTACACCAGCCCCAGCACCCCAGCCAGTACACCAGCCCCAGCAACCCAGGCCAGTACACCAGCCCCAGCACTCCAGCCAGTACACCAGCCCCAGCAACCCAGGCCAGTACACCAGCCCCAGCACTCCAGCCAGTACACCAGCCCCAGCACCCCAAGCCAGTACACCAGCCCCAGCACCCCAAGCCAGTACACCAGCCCCAGCACCCCAAGCCCGTACACCAGCCCCAGCACTCCAGCCAGTACACCAGCCCCAGCACCCCAAGCCAGTACACCAGCCCCAGCACCCCAAGCCAGTACACCAGCCCCAGCACCCCAGCCAGTACACCAGCCCCAGCAACCCAGGCCAGTACACCAGCCCCAGCACCCCAAGCCCGTACACCAGCCCCAGCAACCCAAGCCAGTACACCAGCCCCAGCAACCCAGGCCAGTACACCAGCCCCAGCACCCCAAGCCCGTACACCAGCCCCAGCAACCCAAGCCAGTACACCAGCCCCAGCAACCTAAGCCAGTACACCAGCCCCAGCATCCCAAGCCAGTACACCAGCCCCAGCACCCCAAGCCAGTACACCAGCCCCAGCACCCCAGCCAGTACACCAGCCCCAGCAACCCAGGCCAGTACACCAGCCCCAGCACCCCAAGCCCGTACACCAGCCCCAGCAACCCAAGCCAGTACACCAGCCCCAGCACCCCAGCCAGTACACCAGCCCCAGCAACCTAAGCCAGTACACCAGCCCCAGCAGCCCAGCCAGTACACCAGCCCCAGTATCCAAGCCAGTACACCAGCCCCAGCACCCAAGCCAGTACACCAGCCCCAGCACCCCAAGCTAGTACACCAGCCCCAGCACCCCAGCCAATACACCAGCCCCAGCAACCTAAGCCAGTACACCAGCCCCAGCACCCCAAGCCAGTACACCAGCCCCAGCACCCCAGCCAATACACCAGCCCCAGCATCCCAGCCAGTACACCAGCCCCAGCATCCCAGCCAGTACACCAGCCCCAGCACCCCAGCCAGCACACCAGCCCCAGCACCCCAGCCAGTACACCAGCCCCAGCATCCCAGCCAGTACACCAGCCCCAGCACCCCAGCCAGTACACCAGATCTTCCATCCCCAGTACACCTACCTAACCACCCCTCCCAGTTCATCACCCCCACGATCCCTCGCCCAGTACACCAGTCCCAGAATTTATACAGTCCCCAGTACACCTTCCCCTTACGATCCTTCACTCCCCATCTCACCCTCCCTCTCTTCACCTCCACTTCCACTTCCCTGATAATCTCTCCCCATCTTCCCAGACACCCTTCCTCATCTCCCCTCACACCCCAGTATCTCCCTTAACACCCCTACACTCCCTCATAACCCTTCTGATCTTCCTTCACTCATTTTTATCTCCCCTCATTGGTCTCTTTATCTCCCCTCATCTCTGTCACACCCCTCTTTATCTCCCATTACCCCTGTCGACTCACACGCCTTTCCTCATCTCCCCTCACACCTCTCCGTATCTCTCTGCACACCTTTCATCTCCCCTCACAACCCGCCTCATCTGCCCTAACCCTCATCTCTCCCCTCACACCCCAGTATCTCCCCTCTCACCCATGTCACCTCCCCTCACGCTCCAGTATCTCCCCTCACACCCTAGTATTCCCCCTCTCACCCCCGTCATCTCCCCTCACACCCCAGTGTCTGTCTTCATAATGTCATCTCCCCTCATGCTGCATCATTTCCGTTCTTACCCTGTTATCTCCCCTCATACCTTAATCCTCCCTCCTCACAACCCTGTCTTCTCCCCTCATACCTTAATCCTCCCTCCTCACAACCCTGGCATCTCTCCTTACACCCTAATCCTCCCTTCTCACAACCCAGTCATCTCCCCTCACATCCTAATCCTCCCTCCTCACAACCCTGTCATCTCCCCTCACACCCTAATCTCCCTCCTAACAACCCTGTCATCTCCCCTCACACCCTAATCCTCCCTCCTCACAACCCTGTCATCTCCCCTCACACCCTAATCTCCCTCCTCACAACCCTGTCATCTCCCCTCACACCCTAATCCTCCCTCCTCACAACCCTGTCATCTCCCCTCACATCCTAATCCTCCCTCCTCACAACCCTGTCATCTCCCCTCACACCCTAATCCTCCCTCCTCACAACCCTGTCATCTCCCTTCACACCCTAATCCTCCCTCCTCATAACCCTGTGATCTCCTCTCATACCTTAATCCTCCCTCCTCACAACCCTGTCATCTCCCCTCACACCCTAATCCTCCCTCCTCACAACCCTGTCATCTCCCCTCACACCCTAATCCTCCCTCCTCACAACCCTGTCATCTCCCCTCACATCCTAATCCTCCCTCCTCACAACCCTGTCATCTCCCCTCACATCCTAATCCTCCCTCCTCACAACCCTGTCATCTCCCCTCACACCCTAATCCTCCCTCCTCATAACCCTGTGATCTCCTCTCATACCTTAATCCTCTCTCCTCATAATTCTGTCATCACCCCTCACACCCTAATCCTCCCTCCTCACAACCCTGTCATCTCCCCTCACACCCTAATCCTCCCTCCTCACAATCCTGTCATCTCCTTTCACACCCTAATCCTTCCTCCTCACAATCCTGTCATCACCCCTCACACCCTGATCCTCCCTCCTCATAACCCTGGCATATCCCCTCACATCCTAATCCTCCCTCCTCACAATCCTGTCATCACCCCTCACACATCAATCATCCCTCACGACCTTGTCATCTCTCCCTCACACCCCTTCCCTCGACACGCTTCCTCATTTTCCCCTCACGCCACAATGTTTCCTTGGCCTCTACTCATATTTTTCTCTTTACCTCCCCCCCCTCATATTCCCCCATATACATCCTCATCTCTTTTAACATCCATTCTGAAATTGCCTTGTCATCCCTCACACCTCTGCACACCACCCTTCGTACCCATCATTACCCCTCACTGAAATGGGCCTAATTCCTCCTCACACCCCTCATTTTCCTTAATACACCTCCTTATTTCACCCCACAACTCCCTCACCTCACATTACGACCTCCTTATCTCCCCTCACAACCTCTATTTCACCTCACACCCTCATCTCTCTTCACACCCTAGTGTCCCTTCGCACATTCATCTCCCCCTCACACCACTGCCATCTTCCCTCACACTTGTCTTATCTCCCCATGCATCCCCCTCATCTCCCTTTACACCTACCTTATCTCCCCTTACACTCATCTCCCATCTCATTTTTCTCATCTTCTCACTACCTCCTCGCCTATCCTCACACTTTGCTCATCTTCCTCACACCCCCCTTCATCTTCCCTCACACGCCTCTCATCTCTCTTCATACGTTGCTCATCTCCCCGCATGCCCTCCTCATCTTCCCTTATACTCGCCTCATCTTCCTTACACCCACTTCATCTTCCTTAACACTCGCCTAATCTCCCCCTCACACCTTCCTCATAGGCCCTCCGACCCTCCTCATCTCTCCTCACACCGACATTATCTCCCTTCACTCGAACCTTATCTGCCCCTCTCACACTCCTTATTTCCCCTTATACCCGCGTCATCTCCCCACAGTCCCTCCTCATCCCTCACACCCTCGTCACCTCCTCCTCACACCTTCCTGATCACCCCTACACCCTCCTTCTTAACCCTCACACCCTCCTCCTCACCCCTCACACCCTCCTCCTCACCCCTCACACCCTCCTCCTCACCACTCACACCCTCCCCTTCACCCCTCACACCCTCCTCCTCACCCCTCACACCCTCCTCCTCACCACTCACACCCTCCTCCTCACCACTCACACCCTCCTCCTCACCACTCACACTCTCCCCTTCACCCTTCACACCCTCCTCCTCACCCGTCACACCCTCCTCCTCACCACTCACACCCTCTCCTCACTCCTCACACTCCCCTCACCCCTCACACCATCCTCACCCCTACCCTCATGATTACCCCTAACACCCTCCACTTCGCCCCTCACGCCCTTCTCCTCACATCTCTCACCCTCCTCCACTTCCCTCACACCCTCCTCATCACCCCTCACGCCCTCCCCCTCACACCCTCCTCCCCACCACTCATACCCTCCTCCTCACCCTTACCCTCCTAATTACCCCTGACGTCCTCCCCTTCGCCCCTCACACCCTCCTCCTCACCCGTCACACCCTCCTCCTCACCCCTCACACCCTCCTCAACCCTCACACCCTCCTCCTCTCACCTCACACCTTCCCCGTCACACCATCCTCCTCACCCCTCATACCTTCCTCCTCACCCCTCACACCCGCCTCCTCACCCCTCACACCACCCTCCTCACCCCTCACACCCTCTTCCTCACACCTCACACCCTCCCCTTCACCCCTCACACCCTCCTCCCCTTCACCCCTCACACCCTCCTCCTCACCCCTCACACCTTCCTCTTCACCCCTCACACCCTCCTCTTCACCCCTCACACCCTCCTCATCGCCCCAGATCCCGAGAGCGCCACTGGGAGTGACTTCATCAAACCCCAGTAAATAATGCAATATCCCCACATTACCTGCCTGTCGTGTTTTGCATTTGCTGTCAATTTTAATCTTGCAAAGTTTCCATAAGGTCGTTATCTCAGCGACCACTCTTTGTTTGCCTCGGGTCTCCTCTCCCGCTCCTTCTTTGGGGAATGAGGCAGCGCCCTCATGCCTGTCTCTCTCTCTCTCTCTCTCTCTCTCTCTCTCTCTCTCTCTCTCTCTCTCTCTCTCTCTCTCTCTCTCTCTCTCTCTCTCTCTGACACGGGAGCTCTGCCCACCTAACATTTCCTTGCCACCACTGGCATGGGCCGTCCACACTGTCTCGAGGTCCCCCACACTGTCTCGAGGTCCCCCACACAGACTCGAGGTCCCCCACACTGTCTCGAGGTCCCCCACACAGACTCGAGGTCCCCCACACTGTCTCGAGATCCCCCCACACTGTCTCGAGGTCCCCCACACTGTCTCGAGGTCCCCCACACTGTCTCGAGGTCCCCCACACAGACTCGAGGTCCCCCACACTGTCTCGAGGTCCCCCACACTGTCTCGAGGTCCCCCACACAGACTCGAGGTCCCCCACACTGTCCCGAGGTCCCCCACACTGTCTCGAGGTCCCCCACACTGTCTCGAGGTCCCCCACACTGTCTCGAGGTCCCCCACACAGACTCGAGGTCCCCCACACTGTCTCGAGGTCCCCCACACTGTCTCGAGGTCCCCCACACTGTCTCGAGGTCCCCCACACTGTCTCGAGGTCCCCCACACAGACTCGAGGTCCCCCACACTGTCTCGAGGTCACCCACTCTAACTCGAGGTCCCCCACACTGTCTCGAGGTCCCCCACACTGTCTCGAGGTCCCCCACACTGTCTCGAGGTCCCCCACACAGACTCGAGGTCCCCCACACTGTCTCGAGGTCACCCACTCTAACTCGAGGTCCCCCACACAGACTCGAGGTCCCCCACACTGTCTCGAGGTCCCCCACACAGACTCGAGGTCCCCCACACTGTCTCGAGGTCCCCCACACAGACTCGAGGTCCCCCCACACTGTCTCGAGGACAGTCCCCGCCCGTTTGCGGACATACAGACTCAGGTATCGTCCTGCTGAGCTACCCTGTATGACACGGGCCTCCCGTATGATACGGGCCTGCGGTGTGATACGGGCCTCCCCTATGATACGGACCTCCCATGTGATACGAGCTACTCGTGTGATACGGGCCTCCTGTGTGATACGGGCCTCCCGTGTGATACGGGCCTCCCATGTGACACGGGCCTCCCGTGTGATACGGGCCTCCCGTGTTATACGGACCTCTCTTGTGATACGGGCCTCATGTGATACGAGCCTTCCGTATGATACGGGGGGCCTCCCGTGTGATAAGGGCCTCCCATATGGTACGTGCCTCCGGTGTGATACCGACCTCCCGTGTGATACCGACTTCCCGTGTAATACGAGCCTCTCGTGTGATACGGGCCTCCCGTGTGATGCGGGCCTCCCGTATGATACGGGCCTTCTGTGTGATATGGGCCTCCCGTGTGATACGGGCCTCCCGTATGATACTGGCCTTCCGTGTGATACGGGCCTCTCGTGTGATACGGGCCTCCCGTATGATACGGGCCTTCCGTGTGATACGAGCCTCTCGTGTGATACGGGCCTCCCATGTGATACGGGCCTCCCGTATGATACGGGCCTTCCGTGTGATATGGGCTTCCCGTGTGATACGGGCCTCCCGTGTGATACGGGCCTCCCATGTGAAACGGCCTCCCGTGTGATACGGGCTTCCCTTGTTATTCGGCCTACCATGTGGTAAGGGCCTCCCGTGTGATTCAGCCTCCCGTGTGATTCAGCCTCCCGTATGATTCGGCTTCCCGTGTGGTAAGGGCCTCCCGTGTGATATGGGCCTCGTGTGATACGGGCCTCACGTGTGATACGGCCTCCCGTGTGATACGGGCTTCGTGTGATACGGGCCTCCCGTATGATACGGCCTCCCGTGTGGTAAGGGCCTCCCGTGTGATACGGGCCTCCCGTAGACGTCCATTTGTCCATTGAGTTACAACAGTATGTCTGTAGCCTCCCCTGAGTAGCCTCTCCGTGTTCAAGGGTCGTATCTCCGTGCTCAAGGGTCGTATCTTCGTGTTCAAGGGTCGTATCTTCGTGCTCAAGGGTCGTATCTTCGTGTTCAAGGGTCGTATCTCCGTGCTCAAGGGTCGTATCTTCGTGCTCAAGGGTCGTATCTTCGTGTTCAAGGGTCGTATCTTCGTGTTCAAGGGTCGTATCTCCGTGGTCAAGGGTCGTATCTTCGTGCTCGAGGGTCGTATTTTCGTGCTCAAGGGTCGTATCTTCGTGTTCAAGGGTCGTATCTTCGTGATCAAGGGTCGTATCTTCGTGTTCAAGGGTCGTATCTCCGTGGTCAAGGGTCGTATCTTCGTGCTCAAGGGCCGTATCTTCGTGTTCAAGGGTCGTATCTTCGTGTTCAAGGGTCGTATCTCCGTGGTCAAGGGTCGTATCTTCGTGCTCGAGGGTCGTATTTTCGTGCTCAAGGGTCGTATCTTCGTGTTCAAGGGTCGTATCTTCGTGCTCAAGGGTCGTATCTTCGTGTTCAAGTTTCGTATCTTCGTGCTCAAGGGTCGTATCTACGTGCTCAAGGGTCGTATCTTCGTGTTCAAGTTTCGTATCTACGTGCTCAAGGGTCGTATCTCCGTGGTCAAGGGTCGTATCTTCGTGCTCGAGGGTCGTATTTTCGTGCTGGATGGTCGTATCTTCGTGCTGGATGGTCGTATCTTCGTGCTGGATGGTCGTATATGATGGTCGTGATAATTGTCATCACTATTAACACTCATATCACAGCTGTTTCTCTCTTATGTAAGTCTTACACTTACATACATTACTATTATTATTATTAAAAGTAGTAGTAGTAGTAGTAGTAGTAGTAGTAGTAGTAGTAGTAGTAGTAGTAGTAGTAGTAGTAGTAGTAGCAGTAGTAGTAGTAGTAGTAGTAGTAGTAGTAGTAGTAGTAGTAGTAGTAGTAGTAGTAGTAGTAGTAGTAGTAGTAGTAGTAGTAGTAGTAGTAGTAGTAGTAGTAGTAGTAGTAGTAGTAGTAGTAGTAGTAGTAGTAGTAGTAGTAGTAGTAGTAGTAGTAGTAGTAGTAGTAGTAGTAGTAGTAGTAGTAGTAGTAGTAGTAGTAGTAGTAGTAGTAGTAGTAGTAGTAGTAGTAGTAGTAGTAGTAGTAGTAGTAGTAGTAGTAGTAGTAGTAGTAGTAGTAGTAGTAGTAGTAGTAGTAGTAGTAGTAGTAGTAGTAGTAGTAGTAGTAGTAGTAGTAGTAGTAGTAGTAGTAGTAGTAGTAGTAGTAGTAGTAGTAGTAGTAGTAGTAGTAGTAGTAGTAGTAGTAGTAGTAGTAGTAGTAGTAGTAGTAGTAGTAGTAGTAGTAGTAGTAGTAGTAGTAGTAGTAGTAGTAGTAGTAGTAGTAGTAGTAGTAGTAGTAGTAGTAGTAGTAGTAGTAGTAGTAGTAGTAGTAGTAGTAGTAGTAGTAGTAGTAGTAGTAGTAGTAGTAGTAGTAGTAGTAGTAGTAGTAGTAGTAGTAGTAGTAGTAGTAGTAGTAGTAGTAGTAGTAGTAGTAGTAGTAGTAGTAGTAGTAGTAGTAGTAGTAGTAGTAGTAGTAGTAGTAGTAGTAGTAGTAGTAGTAGTAGTAGTAGTAGTAGTAGTAGTAGTAGTAGTAGTAGTAGTAGTAGTAGTAGTAGTAGTAGTAGTAGTAGTAGTAGTAGTAGTAGTAGTAGTAGTAGTAGTAGTAGTAGTAGTAGTAGTAGTAGTAGTAGTAGTAGTAGTAGTAGTAGTAGTAGTAGTAGTAGTAGTAGTAGTAGTAGTAGTAGTAGTAGTAGTAGTAGTAGTAGTAGTAGTAGTAGTAGTAGTAGTAGTAGTAGTAGTAGTAGTAGTAGTAGTAGTAGTAGTAGTAGTAGTAGTAGTAGTAGTAGTAGTAGTAGTAGTAGTAGTAGTAGTAGTAGTAGTAGTAGTAGTAGTAGTAGTAGTAGTAGTAGTAGTAGTAGTAGTAGTAGTAGTAGTAGTAGTAGTAGTAGTAGTAGTAGTAGTAGTAGTAGTAGTAGTAGTAGTAGTAGTAGTAGTAGTAGTAGTAGTAGTAGTAGTAGTAGTAGTAGTAGTAGTAGTAGTAGTAGTAGTAGTAGTAGTAGTAGTAGTAGTAGTAGTAGTAGTAGTAGTAGTAGTAGTAGTAGTAGTAGTAGTAGTAGTAGTAGTAGTAGTAGTAGTAGTAGTAGTAGTAGTAGTAGTAGTAGTAGTAGTAGTAGTAGTAGTAGTAGTAGTAGTAGTAGTAGTAGTAGTAGTAGTAGTAGTAGTAGTAGTAGTAGTAGTAGTAGTAGTAGTAGTAGTAGTAGTAGTAGTAGTAGTAGTAGTAGTAGTAGTAGTAGTAGTAGTAGTAGTAGTAGTAGTAGTAGTAGTAGTAGTAGTAGTAGTAGTAGTAGTAGTAGTAGTAGTAGTAGTAGTAGTAGTAGTAGTAGTAGTAGTAGTAGTAGTAGTAGTAGTAGTAGTAGTAGTAGTAGTAGTAGTAGTAGTAGTAGTAGTAGTAGTAGTAGTAGTAGTAGTAGTAGTAGTAGTAGTAGTAGTAGTAGTAGTAGTAGTAGTAGTAGTAGTAGTAGTAGTAGTAGTAGTAGTAGTAGTAGTAGTAGTAGTAGTAGTAGTAGTAGTAGTAGTAGTAGTAGTAGTAGTAGTAGTAGTAGTAGCAGTAGTAGTAGTAGTAGTAGTAGTAGTAGTAGTAGTAGTAGTAGTAGTAGTAGTAGTAGCAGCAGTAGTAGTAGTAATAGTATTGTTTTCATAATCCCTTGTGGTTGAGATGATTATAATGACATGATTAATACATTCATTATAATGATTAATGTGAGAATGAATGCCTTTCTTCACGAATAGTGAATGATAATTGCCCTATAAGAGTGGGATTAGATCGTACAGTACATTACACAAACGTTTAGCACATTGAACAAACGTTTAGTACATTAAACAAACGTTTGGCACATTGGACAAACGTTTGGCACATTGGACAAACGTTTGGCACATTGGACAAACGTTTGGCACATTGGCCAAACGTTTAGCACATTGGACAAACGTTTGGCACATTGGACAAACGTTTGGCACATTGGACAAACGTTTGGCACATTGGACAAACGTTTGGCACATTGGACAAACGTTTGGCACATTGAACAAACGTTTGGCACATTGGACAAACGTTTGGCACATTGGACAAACGTTTGGCACATTGGCCAAAGGTTTGGCACATTGGACAAACGTTTAGCACGTCAGACAAACGTTAAGCACATTGGTCAGACGTTCGGTACCTTCGAACAAACGTTTACCCCTCCGTCCGTCCCTCCTTCCTTCCATGCTTCTTTCCTTCTTCCTATCCTTCTATCCTTCTTCCTTCCTTCCTTCTATCCTTCCTTCCTTCTATCCTTCCTTCTATGCTTCCTTCCTTCCTTCCTTCCTTCTATCCTTCCTTCCTTCCTTCCTTCTATCCTTCCTTCCTTCCTTCCTTCTATCCTTCCTTCCTTCCTTCCATCCTTGTTTCCTTCTTCCTATCCTTCCATCCTTCCTTCCTTCTATCCTTCCTTCCTTCCTTCCTTCTATCCTTCCTTCCTTCCTTCCATCCTTCCTTCCTTCTATCCTTCCTTCCTTCCTTCCTTCTATCTTTCCTTCCTTCCTTCCTTCCTCCTCCCTCACCTGTCTCAGGTAGATGGCCTCCCTTGGCCACCCTTCCCTCACGCCTCCCTCACCCTCTTCCCCCCTCCTTCCTCCCATCCTCCCCTCTCCCCTCCCCTCACCCTCAACCCGCGCACCGCTTCATCTTCCCCTTCCTCGTCACCCACCCATCCCTCCCCTCTGTCTCCTCCCTCGCCCATCCCCCCCCTTCCTTCACCACCCCATCCCCAGCCTCTTTACCCTCCACCTCCCTCCTCCCTCGCCCCCTCGCCCCCCTTCACCACCCCATCCCCTTCCTCGTCACCCACCCACCCCCTCCCCTCTGTCTCCTCCCTCACCACCCCATCCCCAGCCTCGTTACCCTCCTCTCCCCTCACTCCCTTCCCCGGGAAAGGTTCCGGCGGGGCTGTGTTTTCGTGGTGGGGGGGAGGGGGGGGTCGTCGTGGTGGTGGGGGTCGTGTTGGTGGTGGGGGGGGGGGTCGTCTCCCGTGGTGGTGGGGGGGTGGGGTGGTCTTTGTTCACTGTAATTATCTTGTTTTGCAAAATTTTATCACACATAATTCGTCTTGGGTACATTGAAAGGCGCGCCGCGCCTCCCCACGCCCCCACCACGCCACCACGCCACCCCACCCCACCCCACTACCAACCACCGCCCGCCCGCGCCCACCCTGCCCTCCCCACCCCACCCACCCTCCGCCCCCTTCGGTGATTGACTTACTAGATGCTGATGAGGTGGTGGGTTATGGCGTGCCCAGCAGCGTACGGCAGCGCACCGTAACACCAACCATTTCTTCCCCCTCCCTCCCCCTCCTCCCCCTCCTCCCCCATCACCCACTCTCCCCTACCCCTACCTGACCTGCCTCTCTCTCTCTCTCTCTCTCTCTCTCTCTCTCTCTCTCTCTCTCTCTCTCTCTCTCTCTCTCTCTCTCTCTCTCTCTCTCTCTCTCTCTCTCCTCTCTCTCTCTATCTATCTATCTATCTATCTTTCTCTTTCCGCCGTTGTAAGATTAGGTTATATACCAGGTGTCATCACTGGTGGGTCGCACCGTCCGTCGTGTTCAAGGGTCACACGTCGTGTTCAAGGGTCGTACCGTCGTGTTCAAGGGTCGTACCGTCGTGTTCAAGGGTCGCACCGTCGTGTTCAAGGGTCGCACCGTCGTGTTCAAGGGTCGTACCGTCGTGTTCAAGGGTCGTACCGTCGTGTTCAAGGGTCGCACCGTCGTGTTCAAGGGTCGCACCGTCGTGTTCAAGGGTCGCACCGTCGTGTTCAAGGGTCGCACCGTCGTGTTCAAGGGTCGTACCGTCGTGTTCAAGGGTCGCACCGTCGTGTTCAAGGGTCGTACCGTCGTGTTCAAGGGTCGCACCGTCCGTCGTGTTCAAGGGTCACACGTCGTGTTCAAGGGTCGTACCGTCGTGTTCAAGGGTCGTACCGTCGTGTTCAAGGGTCGCACCGTCGTGTTCAAGGGTCGTACCGTCGTGTTCAAGGGTCGTACCGTCGGGTTCAAGGGTCGCACCGTCGTGTTCAAGGGTCGCACCGTCGTGTTCAAGGGTCGCACCGTCGTGTTCAAGGGTCGCACCGTCGTGTTCAAGGGTCGTACCGTCGTGTTCAAGGGTCGCACCGTCGTGTTCAAGGGTCGCACCGTCGTGTTCTAGGGTCGTACCGTCGTGTTCAAGGGTCGCACCGTCGTGTTCAAGGGTCGCACCGTCGTGTTCAAGGGTCGCACCGTCGTGTTCAAGGGTCGTACCGTCGTGTTCAAGGGTCGTACCGTCGTGTTCAAGGGTCGCACCGTCGTGTTCAAGGGTCGTACCGTCGTGTTCAAGGGTCGCACCGTCGTGTTCAAGGGTCGCACCGTCGTGTTCAAGGGTCGTACCGTCGTGTTTAAGGGTCGCACCGTCGTGTTCAAGGGTCGTACCGTCGTGTTCAAGGGTCGTACCGTCGTGTTCAAGGGTCGCACCGTCGTGTTCAAGGGTCGTACCGTCGTGTTCAAGGGTCGCACCGTCGTGTTCAAGGGTCGCACCGTCGTGTTCAAGGGTCGTACCGTCGTGTTCAAGGGTCGCACCGTCGTGTTCAAGGGTCGTACCGTCGTGTTCAAGGGTCGTACCGTCGTGTTCAAGGGTCGCACCGTCGTGTTCAAGGGTCGTACCGTCGTGTTCAAGGGTCGCACCGTCGTGTTCAAGGGTCGTACCGTCGTGTTCAAGGGTCGCACCGTCGTGTTCAAGGGTCGCACCGTCGTGTTCAAGGGTCGTACCGTCGTGTTCAAGGGTCGTACCGTCGTGTTCAAGGGTCGCACCGTCGTGTTCAAGGGTCGCACCGTCGTGTTCAAGGGTCGTACCGTCGTGTTCAAGGGTCGCACCGTCGTGTTCAAGGGTCGTACCGTCGTGCTCAAGGGTCGTACCGTCGTGCTCAAGGGTCGTACCGTCGTGATCAAGGGTCGTACCGTCGTAATCAAGGGTCGTATCGTCGTGCTCAAGGGTCGTACCGTCGTGCTCAAGGGTCGTACCGTCGTGCTCAAGGGTCGTACCGTCGTGATCAAGAGTCGTACCGTCGTAATCAAGGGTCGTACTGTCGTGCTCAAGGGTCGTACCGTCGTGGTCAAGGGTCGTACCGTCGTGGTCAAGGGTCGTACCGTCGTGCTCAAGGGTCGTACCGTCGTGCTCAAGGGTCGTACTTTCTACCTCAAGACTCTCACCTATGTGTTCGAGGGTGATACTTACTGTTGGCAGTGTTGGCAACAATGATGGTAGTGTCAGTAGTGACCACAATATTGTTGTCCTCTGCCATGCTGACTTAGTGACACCTTGTCTCTAACTCTAATTCGATTTTTGTCAAAAAAAAAGAAAGAATTACTGACAACACACACACACACACACACACACACACACACACACACACACACACACACACACACACACACACACACACACACACACACACACACCTGAGGAGAGGATGAACACCTGGGTTGGGTGTGGGCCCCACACCCAGTGAGTGTGTGCTGACCCAAAGTCAATGTGCCTGTCTATGTGTGTGTCTATGTGTGTGTGTGTGTGTGTGTGTGTGTATGTGTGTGTGTGTGTGCGTGTGTCTATGTGTAGACTCGTGGATTGTGTGTGTGTCTATGTGTAGACTCGTGGATTGTGTGTGTGTATGTGTAGACTCGTGGGTTCTGTGTGTGTCTATGTGTAGACTCGTGGATTGTGTGTGTGTGTGTATGTGTAGACTCGTGGATTGTGTGTGTGTGTCTATGTGTAGACTCGTGGCTAGTGTGTGTGTGTGTGTGTGTAACCCTGGCTTCAACGTGAGGTTAATTCTCTCCCTTTTTCCCTTACAGATGTGAGAAGCTGATGATGGTCGGCCAAGACACACCTGCAGAGGTTGCACAGATGCCTTGGCATCCCCTACACACCTGCCACCCTACACCTGCCATGCCCACTCTTCCCCCCCCCCCTCCCCCCTGAAGGCGTAAGGCCCATGGTGCACGGAAACTCACGGAACAAAAAAAGAAGAAGAGAGAAAAGAAAGAGAGAGAGAGAGTAAGAGAACACCAGCCCGGTGGTTGTGGGGGAGACGGACGGAAGCAGACAGATGATCCACACGTGTTCATAACTGCTGTGTTACGAGGGGAAGGCAGCACAGCGGCACCTGCTGGGGGGGACGGGGAGAGAGAACCCCTCTCTACCTGCTCACGACCCCTCTTTTCTGGGGGGGAAGGAAGGGGGAGAGTGGGGGGAGAGGAGGAAGAGTGGGAGGGGAACCTGTTGGATGTGAAGGTCACAGTTGTGGAACAGATGGAGCAGTGTGCCCCGCCCTCCCCCCTTCGCCCCGCCCCTCCAGGGAACATCTGACCGGAACATCACTTGCCCCTCCTCCTCTTCCTCCTCTTCCTCCTCCTCCTCCTCCTCCTCCTCCTCCTCCTCCTCCTCCTCCAAAGTGAATTCCCGAACCTTTTACCTCACCTGAGATAGATAGATAGATATATATAGATAGATATATATATGTATATATATCTACCTTTACACCTCGTGTCAGCTGGTGTTAAGTGTGTGTTTGTGTGTGTGTGTGTGTGTGTGTGTCACGGACGGGGATGGCCCCTGGCCCAGCCTGTGTCTCGTCCCATCACACGAGGACAACAAGTGGATAGACCACAGTGCTCCAGGGTTGGTTAGACCAGAGGCTCAAGAAAATGGTGTGCCATGTGAAGATGTGATCTGTGCGTCACGGACAGTGCCCCACTTTGTGCCACGGACGGTGCCCCACTGTATGTCACGGACGGTGCCCCACTCTGTGTCACGGACGGTGCCCCAATCTATGTCACGGACGGTGCCCCACTCTATGTCACGGACGGTGCCCCACTGTATGTCACGGACGGTGGCCCACTCTATGTCACGGACGGTGCCCCACTCTATGTCACGGAGGGTGCTCCACTCTATGTCACGGACGGTGGCCCACTCTATGTCACGGACAGTGCCCCACTCTATGTCGCGGACGGTGCCCCACTCTATGTCACGGACGGTGCCCCACTCTATGTCACGGAGGGTGCTCCACTCTATGTCACGGACGGTGGCCCACTCTATGTCACGGACGGTGCCCCACTCTATGTCACGGAGGGTGCTCCACTCTATGTCACGGACGGTGGCCCACTCTATGTCACGGACAGTGCCCCACTCTATGTCGCGGACGGTGCCCCACTCTATGTCACGGACGGTGCCCCACTCTGTGTCACGGACGGTGCCCCACTCTGTGTCACGTACTGGACGTCCCTCAATGACGTGATGGGAACATTATACGACAAGGAAATTTGTGACAGCCGTAGACTTGAAGATGGACGATGAGAAGTTTGTAATTCGATAACTCAAGTTGTGAGTATGTTGTGATACAGTTATGTTCATTTACAACACTGGAGACGCGTTACCAGTGCATTGTCGCTACGATGGTGAGAGTACGGGGGGGACTTCCCTGGCGCTGCAGGCAGTGCGTGTGGACCCATCATGGCCTGAGGCGTTGAAATGATCAGGCAATCCACGTCGATGAGCCACACTGTATCACTTTGGTGACCTGTCTCCTCACTGACTCCTCCTCCTCCTCCCCCATAGTCGTTTCCAAATCACACCACTGAGGCCTAGTGCCTCGTGTGGGAGGGAGAGTGGGGCGACGTACCCACCCAATCCAGTGGCTGTTTTGGTTCATGTTTTCAGCCCAGGTTCAGTCAGTGAGGCATAGGGCTTAACCTGGGCTGGTGTCGAAATGCCAGACTTGAATAAGCTGCCTTGCTCACCCTGCAACGTCTTACATCGCCAGCCTCTGGACTCGACATGGTGCTCTTCATATTGATTTCTGAACGTTTTCTCGAGATGTCTTAATGGATCCACGTGAGGGAAGAGATGAGAGAGGTGGAACGTCTTATTCTTTATATTTTCATGTGAACATCACCACCATCTTTATGCCAAGGGACGGGTCTGACAAAACCTCTGCAACCAGCCAATTTTTGTTCGTCTGTACAACTGGTGGAAACATTTACATACGAGGAGTCGTGTGGAAAATTTTTTTTTTTTTCTTTAATCAGCTTTGGTCCTTTATGATTTGTTGTTTGTCTTCACAAAAGCCAAGATCAAGTGATGGCCAGTTGGGTCAGCATGGTTGAGACAACATTGGACAATGTTACATTTAAAAGCGATACTCGTGTCAAGTCTGACACTGACAGTGGACAATGAAGTCAGTCATAGTGTTTAAAAAAAAGGAAAGAAAGAAAGAAAAATGGACATCTTACGTGTAATTTTTTTTTTCTATAACCTATCATTTCCCTGTGCACAATTGCAGTATTGTAAGTGGAAGCTTTTGGAGTCCATGGCAGTCTTACGTAGCTGTTATAACGATATGTTAACAATTGGATTATCCTGGTGCAGTATGTGACGTATAGACTCTAGCATTCACAGTGGATTGGAGGGATGATCCACCGTTAGCTGGAGAGATGACACCAGCCATCTTCACTACATTGCTGGCCCAGATATTCCACATCAAACATCTACTGTAGATGATGGGTCTCTCGTGTGTACTGGCTAATGGTAGATTGAGGACTCAAAGGTTCAAGGGAGACACCAGACATCCATCCATCATCATTAATAGTTTCCTTTTTGTGTTTTAAGATTGCGTCAATAAATTCTCGAGGTCCTACTCTATGAACTTGACTGTCTGGGAGGAAGAACGTCGCTGGACTTCATGTATCTTAAAGTTTTATATCAGCCACGGTGCAGGGCCCTTCCAGTGTTCTCCTAACCTTCAACCAGGAAGTCGTGAGTGTGAGGGGGGGTCTGTGTGTGAACTCCACTGGTTGGCGTTTGTACATACTAGATTATTCCTATGTACATACATTTTTTTTATGTGGTAGGTCAAGTAGCAAACAGAGCCTTGAAGCAGTCGGGAGAACCGTTAGATTTTTTTAATTGTAGAGCCGACTGATTTGTAACGTCACAATCACGTAAGGACATGGATTCCTTCTATCGTCTCGTTCGTGTAATGCAAATAGATCCCAGTATGATACGTTCTGGATCGTGTGTAATCCTACTTGATCCATCCTGGACAGTGTATGATACCTTAAATACCTTTCTTCTTCTCTCTTTTTTTAACCCACTAAAGAAGAAAAAGAATATTGCTGGCTCATCTATCAGACCAGGTTTGATACACATTATGTGTATGATGACGCCAAGTGCTGGGTTCATGTTCCATGCCAAGATGTGCTGTTCACAGTTGGGTTTTCATAACATGGGATGAGCGTGGTTGCAGGTGTGCCTGCTCTCTCTCCCAGGTGTTTCTGTCCATCCCATTGCTTTGTTGTTAGAGCGGAGTAGGTAGAGCCAGTGGTGCGTCTGAACCATTAGGAATATATATATATATATATATATATATATATATATATATATATATATATATATATATATATATATATATATATATATATATATATTCAGATTGGCTCTGTGTTGATGTTAACCATTCAAGTGGGTGATAAGTAGTTGTACGACTGTATTTTGTGTATATTTCATTTATTTTAAATTTTTTTTATCATTATTGTTATTATTCCCGAGAATGCGCTGTGTTTTTGAGGCAGAAGGTGTACTAGGGGAATAGTGTGTGAATATATATATATATATATATATATATATATATATATATATATATATATATATATATATATATATATATATATATATATTATGCAATGAGCTATTGAGGAAGGTAATGAGATGGCTGCTCATTTAATCCTGGACTTGGTTCATTATCCTTGATAACCTCTGTCTTGGTCTCATCCAATCATTGTTATATTCTCTCACAATATGTCTAATGGCTCATCATTAGTTTGGGAAGCTCTGGCCTCATCACCCAAAAGCCATGACCCTCTTCCATTGGCCACGTATTCAAAACTGCTCAAAATTTGTACAGCACAATATTTGTCTACACCATAAACGCGTGACACAAGTACACTCCTTTCCTTCCCTTTGATGTTAAAAAAGAGACATTTTTGCTCCAAATGACAATGCTCTGTTAGAGGTTACATTAATACAAATATATGTATATATATATATATATATATATATATATATATATATATATATATATATATATATATATATATATATATATGATTACGCTATGCACTTGGACTTAACAAGTAATTGCATCGTATCAGACAAGATATCATTAGAGATCATGATGAATATGCCGAATTATTACGTGGTGATCATGTCAAAAATGAATTATGATAATTGAGCTTCCTTCGTCATAGGACATTAACCAAAGTTAGTTATCGACACAAAGTCCTCATATCCCTTACAGGAGGTGGTAGTGAGGGCTGGGAGTTAGGTTAGGTAGGGGCAACACACTTGCGAGAAGCACCACGAGCAGGCCTCTTCGTCCAGAAGATGAGAAGGAGGAGTAGCTTCTTGTTTCAAAAAAAGGAGGCCACACGACCCTGCTCCCGCGTGGAGTGCATCGCCTCAAAGTTGCAGGTAGGGGGGGGGCCTTACAAGGGGGGTCATGGTGTTGTATGCTGATGATAAAAAATGATAATAATCTATAATAAATTCATTTGGTAGGCCTACATTTGTTAAAAAACTTGAACATTTTTGGTTAATCCACCTCATACATGACACCTGTGTATCAGTATTACACCCAATTGGTAAACGAAAGAATATTGAATATTCGGGTGTACCTGCTGAATGAGACTTAGCTGTCGAATATCATATTTTCTTTTTCTAAAGATATTCAGAACCATAGAGAAATCTAATTAGCAAGTTGACCTGTGCCTTTCATTGTGCTGGCCAGCCCAAGACTGTGAGAAGAGAACTTCAGTAATGATTCGACAGGTCGTGTTGATTTCTGTACTTGTTTACAAACACATTTCAAGGATTGCTTCTGAAACTGCTGGTTTATCCTCCTCATAAAACCTGGTGTGGTTTAACAAAACCTTGTTGAACTAGTGATATCCCTCAATCCTAAGTCTTTGTTCAGAATATATTTATTTCTGAAGGAATATTTTTTTCTTCTTTTTTTTACAAATGAGAATCATTTGGTACTCAAGTAAATAAGGCATGTAAATGAGATGTTGGATAATGTTTCTGTTTTCTTAGAGTTGTAAGTGGAAGTTGAGGTTATGTTGTAAGTGTAAACATTATGAAATTATTTACAAAAAAAAAAATAAAGAAGTCTATGTGGTTCTATATCTTATATCACTGCGTGGAGTAAGATGGGTTGAAATCTATATGAGACCATATATTGACGTGTTTTGTCATCATTATGTCTATTTTTCTACTCTATTATATCAGAATTGTAAATCCAGTTTTTGTTATCTAGGGATGTTCAGCCAGAAGTAGTGATGGAGATGGGTGGGTGTTAGTGATGGGTACATGGATGTATAAAAAAGGGGGCTTTCATCTCCTAAGCCACCACCACCTTCCTCCCCCTACCACCCCCCAAAAAAGTATCTTGGCGCGGTCATGGTTAAGTAAGACTCTCTCAAGGGTGTATGTACAGACAGCCAAAAAATTAAGTTGACTTGGGGGAGTCAAAGGAAAATAAACAATCAATTGTAAGATTATCTGAAGACAAGATTCTTTGTTGTTTGTTGCTGTTGGTGTTAAGTGGGAGGTACATTACAGAGATGTGATAATTATATTACAGTGGAGACATATGATAATTATAATACAGTGGAGATAATTATATTACTGTAGAGATATGATAATTATATTAACAGTGGAGATTATGGTAGTTATATTTACAATGGAGACATGATAATTTTGTTGTTACAGTGCAGACATGATGATTATGTTACAGTGGAGACATGATAATTATATTACAGTGGAGACATGATAATTATGTTGCCGTGGAGACATGGCCATTATTTTACAGTGGAGATACGATAATCATATTGCAATGGAGACGTGATACAATTATGTTACAATGGAGACGTGATACAATTATGTTACAGTGGAGACGTGATACAATTATGTTACAGTGGAGACGTGATACAATTATGTTACAGTGGAGACGTGATAGCTATATCACGGTGAAGACACGGTAATTACATTGCAGTGGAGACACGGTAATTACATTACAGTGGAGACACGGTAATTACATTACAGTGGAGACACGGTAATTACATTACAGTGGAGACAATGATAAAGAAAATAATTGTGTTAGAGAGAATCCATGTTCCCCCTTAAAAAAAAAAATTACATTAGATGAATATAATAGTCTAGTTTCATACTATGAAAAGCTTGTGAATTAGTTCATTTGTGCTACTTTCTTTTAATTATATATATAAATATATATATATATATATATATATATATATATATATATATATATATAAATATATATATATATATTTTTTTTTTTTTTTTTTTTTTTTTTTTCTTTTTTGAGTTCCCTGAAGGATGGTGTATTTCATGTTGTATATAGTGTATATGATTTGATGTGTCATGAGGTACCATAATAATTGGGGGGTGGCAGAGATGTCTGCCAGGTCGGGACGATGGTGTAGTGTGAGGTACACAATGAGATTTTTATATTTTCTGTACTTAAGTTTAAGTGTAAGTGTAAGAGAGGCGAGATCGTCATTTTTCGACTTGTAGTAGAAGGAGGAAGGGGGAATAATAAAAAATATGATAGAATGATAATGATAATAATGATAATGATAATCATGCACAATTGGCCTCTACTTTTTTTTTTCTCTCTCTCTCTCTTTCTCTGTCTCTTTCTCTCTCTCTCTCTCTCTTACTCTTAGAAAACGGGGTGTGGTGGTAGAATGAAAGAAAACAGGAAAACACTTGACTGATTGTTGTGATTTAACGCTTGAAATAAGGGGTTGGTTTGAGGGTGAGGGGTAGGTGGCTGTGAAATGAGGGGTTGGTTTGAGGGTGAGGGGTGGGTGAGGGGTAGGTGGGGTGGGTGAGGGGTAGGTGGGGTGGGTGAGGGGTAGGTGGGGTGGGTGAGGGGTGGGTGCAGGATGCTTGTACTGCCCCAGACAACTTGGTGGGTCATGTGCCCGGGGATGGAGGGGGGAGACAAAAAGAGGGGAAAGGGGGTGAGGGTGGGAGATCCACAGATATGATCCCCTGTGTATCAGGGGGAGAGGAGGGGGGAGAGGAAGAGAGAGAGAGAGAGAGAGAGAGAGAGAGAGAGAGAGAGAGAGAGAGAGAGAGAGAGAGAGAGAGAGAGAGGTGGGCAGGGAGAGGGTGTGATGGTGAGGTGACCAAACCCCACCCCATCTGTGCACACGTCACAGGTAAACAATAGATCAATAGATATATTTGGCATCTCTTCATTGCCAGTGTTGCCAATGTGATCTCTATAATAATTTTGTTGTGTTGCAGATCTCGCAAATGACTTATCTTTGTTACGTCACGCATGTAACTGATTAGCAGTGAGTGGGTGGGTGGAGGGAGGAGGAGGAGGGACTGTCACGGGAATGGCGGGGAGGGGGTTGGGTGGGTGGGTGTCGAACTGAGAAGAGCCAGTAAATGGCTAAACAGACCTCAGGACACTGGAGAGAATTTTTATTTTTTTTCCTTTTTTTTTCATAATGGAACGATTATTAGACTTGTTGAGCACACACATACACACACACACACATACAGACACACATACTGACCACGCGTCAAGCACGTGTGCGCCCGGGGTTTGGGCCGTACGGGGTCGAATCCTGGGCGAGGCCCTCGGCCCACACTCAATCCCAGGTGTTCATCCTCCCTCCTTGTGTCTGGTCAGTAACTGGGTACCTAATTTAGGCAGGATTACGCGAATGTGTGTATGTATGTATATACACATGAGAGTAAAGATATATATATATATATATATATATATATATATATATATATATATATATATATATATATATATATATATATATATACAGACACACAAGGTTGAAGGACAAGCCAACACTAGTGTAAAATTCTCTTCCCGTAACATACAATATGTAATCAGAAATAGTGATGATACACACACACACACACCCACACACACACACACACACACACACACACACACACACACACACACACACACACACAGACGGGTTTCAAGGAGAGGGGTGGGTAGGTGTGGCTGAGGAAAGTGTAGCTTTCGATGTTGTCCTCTGTTGACTGTACGCAGCGAAAATAATAAAATGTATGAAGCAAAAACTGTGTGTTCTTCCTTATGTTGAGACTCCCATGTGAAGCTAAACACACACACACACACACACACACACACACACACACACACACACACACACACACACATATATATACATACATACATACACATACATACACAACACACACACACACACATATATATATATATATATACATACATACACATACATACACAACACACACACACACCAGTGACTCCCATGTGTAGATATACACACTTACACACACACACACACACAACAGTGACACCCATGTGTAAGTATACACACACAAACACAAGGTCTGAGAACATTGACTAAAGACATTCTTTCTCGAATGAAAATATTATGTGTGAACTTTACACGAGAGAAGAATGTGGACTGCTACAGAGAAAATTGATTCTCGGCCTGAAGAGAACCCGCCTGTGGTCTGCAAAACCTTCCTGTGGTCTGGTAAGTGCTGAAGTGATATCCTGCTTCGTAAAATTGTGTAGAAAAAAAAAAAAAGGAAAGCAACGGAAGAAGAGATACTCAGGTTTAAGGTATTTGTGGTCATCTACCTTCATAACCCTGTGACTCACTTCCGCTTCCATGGTTCCATCCGCTGCCAGATCCACTCCCATATATCTAAAACACTTCACTTCCTCCAGATTTTCTCTATTCAGACTTACCTCCCAATTAACTTGTCCTTCAACCCTACTGAACCTACTATTCTTGCTCTTATTCACACATACTTTCAACTTTCTTCTTTCACACACTTTTCCAAACTCAGTCACCATCTTCTGCAGTTTCTCACCCGAATCAGCCACCAGCGCTGTATCATCAGCGAACAACTGACACTTCCCAGGCCTTCTTATCCTCAACAGACTGCATGCTCGCCCCCTCTCCAAAACTTGCATTTACCTACATAAACATCCCATTCATCAACAAATTAAAGAACCATGGAGACATCACACACCTCTGCCGCAAACCTACATTCACTGGAAACCAATCACTTTCCTCTCTTCCTACTCGTACACATGCCTTACATCCTCGATAAAAACTTTTCACTGCTTCTAACAACTTTCCTCTCACACCATATATTCTTAATACCTTCCACAGAGCATCTCTATCAACTCTATCATATGCCTTCTCCAGATCCATAAATGCTACATACAAATCCATTTGCTTTTCTAAGTATTTCTCACATACATTCTTCAAAGCAAACACCTGATCCACACATCCTCTACCACTTCTGAAACCACACTGCTCTTCCCCAATCTGATGCTCTGTACATGCCTTCACCCTCTCAATCAATACCCTCCCATATAACTTCCCAGGAATGCTCGACAAACTCACACCTCTGTAATTTGAACATTCACCTTTATCCCCTTTGCCTTTGTACAATGGCACTATGCAAGCATTCCGCCAATTCTCAGGCACTTCACCATACACGAATACCCTTACCAACCAATCAACAACACAGTCACCCCCTTTTGTAATAAATTCTACCGCAATACCATCCAAACCAGCCGCCTTGCCGGTTTTCATCTTCCGCAAAGCTTTCACTACCTCTTCTCTGTTTACCAGATCATTCTCCCTGACCCTCTCTCTTCGCACCACACCCCGACCAAAACCCCCTGTATCTGCCACTCTAACATCAAACACATTCAACATATATATATATATATATATATATATATATATATATATATATATATATATATATATATATATATATATATATATATATATAAGGGTATTCGTGTATGGTGAAGTGCCTGAGAATTGGCGGAATGCTTGCATAGTGCCATTGTACAAAGGCAAAGGGGATAAAGGTGAATGTTCAAATTACAGAGGTGTGAGTTTGTCGAGCATTCTTTATCAATAGCCCATGCCTCACACCCATGCAATATCATCGGAACTACTATTCCTCAAGCATAACCATTTTTGCCTCTCATATAATGTTCTCTCATTCCCATTCCATACATTCTTCAGCACCTCCAAAACCTTTGCCCCTTTCCTCTCCCTTATGCTCCGTTGCCCTGCACTCTTTTCCCATAGATACACATGTAGTATCAGTATACTGTATGACCTATGATCCTGGTCATTGGACATGGCCAGCTTCCTGTGTATTTTCAGGAGCCTTATAAAGATAGAAGGGACTCCTGGACAGGAAAGAAAATATGTACATACAGTATTACTGTAAAGGGTTACACCACAAGTGAAGAGTCACCTTTACCGATGTTGTACCGTTGTTAATGGATAAAAAGAACGAGTCTTGTCAAGGATATGCTCACTTTAAAATGGTTAATAATTTTCTTTGAGCCACAAGAAGCTTATAAAAGGAGTTCTGAGGTTATATTATAAATACTGGTATATATATATATATATATATATATATATATATATATATATATATATATATATATATATATATATATATCCCTGGGGATAGGGGAGAAAGAATACTTCCCACGTATTCCCTGCGTGTCGTAGAAGGCGACTAAAAGGGGAGGGAGCGGGTGGCTGGAAATCCTCCCCTCTCGTTTTTTTTTGATTTTCCAAAAGAAGGAACAGAGAAGGGGGCCAGGTGAGGATTTTCCCTCTAAGGCCCAGTCCTCTGTTCTTAACGCTACCTCGCAAACGCGGGAAATGGCGAATAGTATAAAAAAAAAAAGAATATATATATATATATATATATATATGGAGTAAAAATACTGCCCACCTTTCCCTAAAACGCTACAAAAACGACTGGGAGGGGCTTCAGTGGGAGCTAAAAGTCCTCCCCTCCTGTATTACTTTCCAAAGGAAGGAACTAAGCATGATTTTTAACTTTCTTATAAAGTTCATTTACCCCTTGTTGACGCTACCTCGCTCACACGGGAAATAGCGAATACATATACATAGACACAAGATTCTTCCCCTTTTACTCGTGTAGAGAAATCCATGCCATCTAGTCTTTTCAAAACCAAATAAAGAAATCTTTATGATCCATGAACAACACACATTTAGCTGCTTCAACTTGTCCAAAATTTTGATGATAGAATAAATATGTATACGAAATGTTTATGATTATTATTACGCCCGTGTTGGTCATACAGAAGAAACCATCTTTTTTTCCTATTCATTTATTTCTTTGTATAATTTTCGCAAGATAAAGTATATAAAGATGAGCGTTAGTCCAGCAGCAACAGGATGAGTAATGTGATTATTTCTGGTTTAATGGCCAGTGATTTTGAAGGCAGACCAGGCAACATGCATGGTAGTCAGTCAGTCACGTAATGGCGTTGCACACTAGTGCTGCCACCCATCACACTCGTCACACCATTCAAAAGAGTTCAAAAAGCAAAGACTTGGTTGAGCGAGTGATGGTAAGTTGTAAGTTTCGAAAATGTATTCGCCGAAAAGAACCATCGTCCCGTCACGTTCACCCAGGCTACTGACGTGTCTCTGTTGACGTCATTAGACGGACTGGTGGACCCGTGGTGGACGGACGTGGAGTCTCGTCGGTCTCATCACATACCATCTGTTCCCCTGAGGTAAGTCACCCCAGAGATACATAATCGAAAGAATAGAGATTAGAGTAACTGAAGAATTTACTGTCGTAATGTAGGTCTTCTGTAATAGTTGCCAATTCCTTATTTTTGCACGAACTATGTGAAGTGGACCACCAGACGGTCATGTCGTGCCAGGCTTGTATGGTGGCTTGAAACGAGTTTGAAAATGAATCATTTTCGTGGGTTTGCGTCTTGAGTGTGGCGGAGTTGTTGGAGATTGTTTACAACCTGGTGTTGTGCAGGTGGAGGGACGCTGCCTGTGATGGTGGAGGCGGGAGGTGGGTCAGTGTTGGAGGGAATAGTAAGTTCAGCAGTGGTGGAGGTTCCCACAGGTCCCCTGGTGGTGAGGATGGGACAACAGGTGGCGGCGAGGGGGAGGAACACGTCCCAGGGTTGTCACCCCCGTTTGTGGTAGTTTTCGCCTGGGAGACGCCTCGTGTGACGCTGCAGGTTGGGGGGTCGTGAGAGGGAGTGATGGCCGTTCAGCTCCTGCCCACAAGTCTTTAGGGTTCGTCCAGCTTGGGTGTTCCCGTGATGACGCCTCTCTGTATGTAAACCATGACCCGTACTGTCGTATTCTTAGGTCATTAGAGGGAGTACTTGGATGGGTCGTAGATCCTCCCGCGACCACTGTACCCTAACTGGGCCAATGTTACGACGAGATCGTGTCCTCCTGACTCCTTCCCTGGCCAAGGTTGGCAGGCAGGACCGTCTGCCACGCCTCCGTCAGGAGAAAGGCCTTCTCAGGGGTCGAGGGAGACTAGCATCCGAGTCATTAGGGAACTCTTAAGATCTTCGCCACTACTGGTGTTAAATACAGCTGCCTTGAAGCTTGGTACAACATGGTTGTGTAATGACCCCCATTTTCCACTCTACATCTCACGGTCATCCGTCATTCAGGTGTTGTAGCAGGGCACGGGAGGAGGGATGGTGGCCTGGACGTATCTGTTTATCCTGGGTTTAAGATAATAGTGTCAGCTCCTCTCCATATTGGCTGGGACTGTGTCGATCTGTGTCGTCTTTCTGATGAAGTGAGAGTTTGGCGTGGTGGCCGAGGGTCCCAGCTGATGTGGTCATGGGGTAAGCCCGTTTGTGGATCTATAGTTTTTCCTAGTATGGACTACAACGCTGAGGGTGAGGATCTATAGTTTTTCCTAGTATGGACTACAACGCTGAGGGTGTGGATGTATCGTTTTTCCTAGTATGGACTACAACGCTGAGGGTGAGGATCTATAGTTTTTCCTAGTATGGACTACAACGCTGAGGGTGTGGATGTATCGTTTTTCCTAGTATGGACTACAACGCTGAGGATGTGGATCTATAGTTTTTCCTAGTATGGACTACAACGCTGAGGGTGAGGCGCTGGTGTGTGTGTGGGTATGGATGGGAGGCTGCTGGTCGTGCTCCCTCCTCAACCTCCACTTGATCCGACTTGAGCCACTGGTATAGCGAGTGTATGTCGTCTTAGAACCATCCCTCACAACCTGAAGAAGGTGTTCAAGATTTTTCGATTTGTGGCTTTGGGGTTAACGACCATAATGACCCCTGGCAGATGATGGGCCTCAAAGGCCAATCACCTTGACCCGACGTCACGAGTACATGCCTCCACCTCGTTATTGTAGTTCAGGATAGTTCGACAGTCTTTGATGTTGCCTTTCATGTTGTCGTATGAGTAATGTAGTCTTGTTTGTGGTGGGTAAGTGATCAGGGATATGTCTGTATTTGTAGCTGATTGGATGAGGGCAGCGTCGACATTTTGTTACGTGTTGCATCGACCGCTCGCTGACACGACTCCTACGCCACCCTTGTGGCGTGTCGTACGTAGGCGGAGATGGGCACTGTGGCGGGGTCGCGGGTGGCGAGGAGGGCATGGGTATGGCTCAGGAGGGCGTGTGGGAGGAGGGAATTCGTCATCCTCTGGTGTGGACACGTTCGTCTGGGTTGAGGAGAGCGATTGTCAGGGATTCGGTGGTGTCTGTGTGTGTGTGTGTGTGTGTGTGTGTGTGTGTGTACCAGCAGCAGTGTGTTATATCCTGCCGGCTCTGAGGTATGAGGGAATCCTTTGGCCTGGCCAACACTTGGTGTATATCAAGTGTATCCTGGAGGTGCCTCTTATTGTTACATAACACTCCATATTTTCAATTGAATTTCGAAGGCAACATTGTCTTCACAGTGTGGCAGGTCATGACTGCTGTACATGGAATGGTTGGCTCGTCTGCAAGGCCTCGCGTCTATATTTTCCCCCTGTGATTTGTGGATTCTCATCTATGGGTAATTAGGGAAATCCAATTTTACCTTCTTAACGAAGCTATCTCGTACCGGAGGACCGTCACGACTCCTCTTTGCTATCAGGTCCCGGGTGGTGATAGGCAGGTGATGGCATCTGTTACCGACCATCGTCCGTACTGGGTAGGTCATCTCGTGCCCGGCAGCTGGTCGTGGACGTCGGCTGATCTGGTGTGGCGGGGGCGAAGTAGTGTGGCTGGACTGGTGTAGCGGGGGTGGAGTAGTGTGGCTGGTGTGGTGTGCCGGGGACGGAGTAGTGTGGCTGGTGTGGTGTGGCGGGGACGGAGTAGTGTGGCTGGTGTGGTGTGGCGGGGGCGGAGTAGTGTGGCTGGTGTTGTGTAGCGGGGGTGGAGTAGTGTGGCTGGTGTGGTGTGGCGGGGACGGAGTAGTGTGGCTGGTGTGGTGTGGCGGGGACGGAGTAGTGTGGCTGGTGTGGTGTGCCGGGGACGGAGTAGTGTGGCTGGTGTGGTGTGGCGGGGACGGAGTAGTGTGGCTGGTGTGGTGTGGCGGGGACGGAGTAGTGTGGTTGGTGTGGTGTGACGGGGACGGAGTAGTGTGGCTGGTGTGGTGTGGTGGGGACGGAGTAGTGTGGCTGGTGTGGTGTGGTGGGGACGGAGTAGTGTGGCTGGACTGAACTGTACGTGGCGTTTGTGGTGATGACTGTATTGCATGATCTGGTCCGTGCAGGTGGGGTCAGGCTGGGCCTGCTTGTGTCTTCTGGTCTGTCGTTACGCAAAGTGATTTAGCCGCAGCCCCACACGGTCCTAACGAGGCTGTTCGTGACAGCGGGAGATAAGAGAAACTTGTTGGTGGTGTAGTGCCTTCTATAGAGGTGTCATCATGTGTTCCTAATTATCTTATCGCTGATCAGCTTCTCCCCCGATCTCTTGTGGGGTTACGGGTGAGGTGAAAACCATCTCTGTCTGGCTACTGTGGGTTGAGGGTTGTTTCTACCTGCGGGAGTGTGGGGTTGGCAGTCATCTTCCCCCACGTCTAGTGGAGGGAGTTAGTTGAGGTTATTTCTTGCTGTAGAGGAATGGGGTTAGAAGTGAACATCCCAGGTCGGCTGGGAGGGCCCGACCCGGGGTTATCTCTGGCTTCGGGAGAGTGTGAGAGGTTGTTATCTGACCGCGCGTCGTCTGGTGGGAGTGAGCGGGGGAGGAGGATGTCCAGCAAGAAGCGACCGTCTTCTCTACTGGCGGGGGGAGGTGCCTCTGGGAGGGCGTGTGGGTAATAGTGGCTCCGTGCACACGTCTCCCTTTGTGGACATTTAAGCTTCGAGAACTTAAACACGTTGCGAATTATGTGAGGAACTTGACCACACAGGGAGAGGATCTGTTCGTTGGCTGGGTGTTGTTCGTTCCCCATCGCCCTCCACGCACCTGGTAGCAAGTTGGGAAATCTGTTCAGTACACGTGGTGGATGGTCGCCAGGGCATCATTGTACAGTACACATGGTGGATGGTCGCCAGGGCATCATTGTACAGTACACATGGTGGATGGTCGCCAGGGCATCATTGTACAGTACACGTGGTGGATGGTCGCCAGGGCATCATTGTACAGTACACGTGGTGGATGGTCGCCAGGGCATCATTGTACAGTACACGTGGTGGATGGTCGCCAGGGCATCATTGTACAGTACACGTGGTGGATGGTCGCCAGGGCATCATTGTACAGTACACGTGGTGGATGGTCGCCAGGGCATCATTGTACAGTACACATGGTGGATGGTCGCCAGGGCATCATTGTACAGTACACGTGGTGGATGGTCGCCAGGGCATCATTGTACAGTACACGTGGTGGATGGTCGCCAGGGCATCATTGTACAGTACACTTGGTGGATGGTCGCCAGGGCATCATTGTTCAGTACACATGGTGGATGGTCGCCAGGGCATCATTGTACAGTACACATGGTGGATGGTCGCCAGGGCATCATTGTACAGTACACATGGTGGATGGTCGCCAGGGCATCATTGTACAGTACACTTGGTGGATGGTCGCCAGGGCATCATTGTACAGTACACATGGTGGATGGTCGCCAGGGCATCATTGTACAGTACACGTGGTGGATGGTCGCCAGGGCATCATTGTACAGTACACTTGGTGGATGGTCGCCAGGGCATCATTGTACAGTACACATGGTGGATGGTCGCCAGGGCATCATTGTACAGTACACATGGTGGATGGTCGCCAGGGCATCATTGTACAGTACACATGGTGGATGGTCGCCAGGGCATCATTGTACAGTACACATGGTGGATGGTCGCCAGGGCATCATTGTACAGTACACGTGGTGGATGGTCGCCAGGGCATCATTGTACAGTACACGTGGTGGATGGTCGCCAGGGCATCATTGTACAGTACACGTGGTGGATGGTCGCCAGGGCATCATTGTACAGTACACGTGGTGGATGGTCGCCAGGGCATCATTGTACAGTACACTTGGTGGATGGTCGCCAGGGCATCATTGTACAGTACACATGGTGGATGGTCGCCAGGGCATCATTGTACAGTACACATGGTGGATGGTCGCCAGGGCATCATTGTACAGTACACATGGTGGATGGTCGCCAGGGCATCATTGTACAGTACACGTGGTGGATGGTCGCCAGGGCATCATTGTACAGTACACGTGGTGGATGGTCGCCAGGGCATCATTGTACAGTACACTTGGTGGATGGTCGCCAGGGCATCATTGTACAGTACACATGGTGGATGGTCGCCAGGGCATCATTGTACAGTACACATGGTGGATGGTCGCCAGGGCATCATTGTACAGTACACATGGTGGATGGTCGCCAGGGCATCATTGTACAGTACACATGGTGGATGGTCGCCAGGGCATCATTGTACAGTACACGTGGTGGATGGTCGCCAGGGCATCATTGTACAGTACACATGGTGGATGGTCGCCAGGGCATCATTGTACAGTACACGTGGTGGATGGTCGCCAGGGCATCATTGTACAGTACACATGGTGGATGGTCGCCAGGGCATCATTGTACAGTACACGTGGTGGATGGTCGCCAGGGCATCATTGTACAGTACACATGGTGGATGGTCGCCAGGGCATCATTGTACAGTACACATGGTGGATGGTCGCCAGGGCATCATTGTACAGTACACATGGTGGATGGTCGCCAGGGCATCATTGTACAGTACACGTGGTGGATGGTCGCCAGGGCATCATTGTACAGTACACATGGTGGATGGTCGCCAGGGCATCATTGTACAGTACACGTGGTGGATGGTCGCCAGGGCATCATTGTACAGTACACATGGTGGATGGTCGCCAGGGCATCATTGTACAGTACACGTGGTGGATGGTCGCCAGGGCATCATTGTACAGTACACATGGTGGATGGTCGCCAGGGCATCATTGTACAGTACACATGGTGGATGGTCGCCAGGGCATCATTGTACAGTACACGTGGTGGATGGTCGCCAGGGCATCATTGTACAGTACACGTGGTGGATGGTCGCCAGGGCATCATTGTACAGTACACGTGGTGGATGGTCGCCAGGGCATCATTGTACAGTACACGTGGTGGATGGTCGCCAGGGCATCATTGTACAGTACACATGGTGGATGGTCGCCAGGGCATCATTGTACAGTACACGTGGTGGATGGTCGCCAGGGCATCATTGTACAGTACACGTGGTGGATGGTCGCCAGGGCATCATTGTACAGTACACATGGTGGATGGTCGCCAGGGCATCATTGTACAGTACACGTGGTGGATGGTCGCCAGGGCATCATTGTACAGTACACATGGTGGATGGTCGCCAGGGCATCATTGTACAGTACACGTGGTGGATGGTCGCCAGGGCATCATTGTACAGTACACATGGTGGATGGTCGCCAGGGCATCATTGTACAGTACACGTGGTGGATGGTCGCCAGGGCATCATTGTACAGTACACATGGTGGATGGTCGCCAGGGCATCATTGTACAGTACACATGGTGGATGGTCGCCAGGGCATCATTGTACAGTACACGTGGTGGATGGTCGCCAGGGCATCATTGTACAGTACACGTGGTGGATGGTCGCCAGGGCATCATTGTACAGTACACGTGGTGGATGGTCGCCAGGGCATCATTGTACAGTACACATGGTGGATGGTCGCCAGGGCATCATTGTACAGTACACGTGGTGGATGGTCGCCAGGGCATCATTGTACAGTACACGTGGTGATGGTCGCCAGGGCATCATTGTACAGTACACGTGGTGGATGGTCGCCAGGGCATCATTGTACAGTACACGTGGTGGATGGTCGCCAGGGCATCATTGTACAGTACACTTGGTGGATGGTCGCCAGGGCATCATTGTACAGTACACGTGGTGGATGGTCGCCAGGGCATCATTGTACAGTACACATGGTGGATGGTCGCCAGGGCATCATTGTACAGTACACATGGTGGATGGTCGCCAGGGCATCATTGTACAGTACACAGTGGTGGATGGTCGCCAGGGCATCATTGTACAGTACACATGGTGGATGGTCGCCAGGGCATCATTGTACAGTACACGTGGTGGATGGTCGCCAGGGCATCATTGTACAGTACACATGGTGGATGGTCGCCAGGGCATCATTGTACAGTACACATGGTGGATGGTCGCCAGGGCATCATTGTACAGTACACATGGTGGATGGTCGCCAGGGCATCATTGTACAGTACACATGGTGGATGGTCGCCAGGGCATCATTGTACAGTACACATGGTGGATGGTCGCCAGGGCATCATTGTACAGTACACATGGTGGATGGTCGCCAGGGCATCATTGTACAGTACACATGGTGGATGGTCGCCAGGGCATCATTGTTCAGTACACATGGTGGATGGTCGCCAGGGCATCATTGTACAGTACACATGGTGGATGGTCGCCAGGGCATCATTGTACAGTACACATGGTGGATGGTCGCCAGGGCATCATTGTACAGTACACGTGGTGGATGGTCGCCAGGGCATCATTGTACAGTACACATGGTGGATGGTCGCCAGGGCATCATTGTACAGTACACGTGGTGGATGGTCGCCAGGGCATCATTGTACAGTACACATGGTGGATGGTCGCCAGGGCATCATTGTACAGTACACATGGTGGATGGTCGCCAGGGCATCATTGTACAGTACACATGGTGGATGGTCGCCAGGGCATCATTGTACAGTACACGTGGTGGATGGTCGCCAGGGCATCATTGTACAGTACACGTGGTGGATGGTCGCCAGGGCATCATTGTACAGTACACGTGGTGGATGGTCGCCAGGGCATCATTGTACAGTACACATGGTGGATGGTCGCCAGGGCATCATTGTACAGTACACGTGGTGGATGGTCGCCAGGGCATCATTGTACAGTACACGTGGTGGATGGTCGCCAGGGCATCATTGTACAGTACACTTGGTGGATGGTCGCCAGGGCATCATTGTACAGTACACATGGTGGATGGTCGCCAGGGCATCATTGTACAGTACACATGGTGGATGGTCGCCAGGGCATCATTGTACAGTACACATGGTGGATGGTCGCCAGGGCATCATTGTACAGTACACATGGTGGATGGTCGCCAGGGCATCATTGTACAGTACACATGGTGGATGGTCGCCAGGGCATCATTGTACAGTACACATGGTGGATGGTCGCCAGGGCATCATTGTACAGTACACATGGTGGATGGTCGCCAGGGCATCATTGTACAGTACACGTGGTGGATGGTCGCCAGGGCATCATTGTACAGTACACGTGGTGGATGGTCGCCAGGGCATCATTGTACAGTACACGTGGTGGATGGTCGCCAGGGCATCATTGTACAGTACACGTGGTGGATGGTCGCCAGGGCATCATTGTACAGTACACGTGGTGGATGGTCGCCAGGGCATCATTGTACAGTACACGTGGTGGATGGTCGCCAGGGCATCATTGTACAGTACACATGGTGGATGGTCGCCAGGGCATCATTGTACAGTACACTGGTGGATGGTCGCCAGGGCATCATTGTACAGTACACATGGTGGATGGTCGCCAGGGCATCATTGTACAGTACACATGGTGGATGGTCGCCAGGTCATCATTGTACAGTACACGTGGTGGATGGTCGCCAGGGCATCATTGTACAGTACACGTGGTGGATGGTCGCCAGGGCATCATTGTACAGTACACGTGGTGGATGGTCGCCAGGGCATCATTGCACAGTACACATGGTGGATGGTCGCCAGGGCATCATTGTACAGTACACGTGGTGGATGGTCGCCAGGGCATCATTGTACAGTACACGTGGTGGATGGTCGCCAGGGCATCATTGTACAGTACACGTGGTGGATGGTCGCCAGGGCATCATTGTACAGTACACGTGGTGGATGGTCGCCAGGGCATCATTGTACAGTACACATGGTGGATGGTCGCCAGGGCATCATTGTACAGTACACGTGGTGGATGGTCGCCAGGGCATCATTGTACAGTACACATGGTGGATGGTCGCCAGGGCATCATTGTACAGTACACATGGTGGATGGTCGCCAGGGCATCATTGTACAGTACACGTGGTGGATGGTCGCCAGGGCATCATTGTACAGTACACGTGGTGGATGGTCGCCAGGGCATCATTGTACAGTACACTGCTCTCTCTCTCTCTCTCTCTCTCTCTCTCTCTCTCTCTCTCTCTCTCTCTCTCTCTCTCTCTCTCTCTCCTACAGTGAGGTCGTGACTGGACGATGTTTTGAACACCTCGTATGCGGTTGCTGTCACAGGCACTGTCATCTAAGTTGCTTTACATAACTCTTAAAACACCGAAGGATTCCGCGCCGAATCTAATGAGCGACTGTATACGTTAGGCAGTGAGGTGTGTTGTGTGTGTGACGAAGACCGAGTGGCCAACATCATTGTCAGGTGGCACAGTTGTCAGGGTCTGCCACCTGGATCCTGGAGGTCATCTTCAAACTGATCTGTGCCTCATGGTTTCCAGCATGGTCTTCCTCGCGGCTTCCAGGGGTTTGCTGGACGTAAAGAGTCAATACTTGTGTCCTGTCGTATGCAACGCTACCCCATGTGGCCCTTGGCACGTGGAGGAAGTCTGTGTTCCAGTGGTTCTTTAGGCTTTACCAGGCATCATCTGTATCTCACGTGTGTGAATTCTTCATCCGAAGTGGCTGGGTTAGTGTGGATGCGTTGATGGTACTGCTGGGTGATGCCTGGGTCGTGGCATCCATATATGATAAGGTTGTCATTTCTCAGAGACACACTAGGTGGCGTCTCTCCTGAGAACTTCTTTATGGCGTTAATGACCGAGGTCTGAACAAGTGAAAGGCAGTCGTGCCAATTCCTTTGAGACGCAGTGGTGTTCAGCACCACCGCTGGTGTTAGCTATATTACCGAAGGCTGGGATGATGAGGAGGGGGCATTACGTTTCTTAATGCCATACAGATGCCATCATTTCTCCAATAACTGTGTTGCTGAACTCACGGCCACTAGTGATAACCACACCTTTATGGGCATAGCGACTCAGGGACGCGGTGTAATACTTAAAGCCACACATAACAGACTTGGTCTTCACGGTCGAGTGTGGCGACCAACTCGCGGTAGTGGATGAAAGCGTCACCACCTACATGAAGGCTGGTGGAGTGGTGGAGGCTGGTGGTGGCGTCGAGGGATGGACGTTCGATCCTGTGGCTCGGTTGCAACAGGACACACCAGGGTAGGTCAGGGAGACACGGACGTCAACCTTCTGTATGTTTGACTCTTGTGGACGTTGTCGAAAATCTCTTTTGGGTTAGAAATACGAAAGTCGGAGATGGTCTAATACGAACCGTCATTACCAGCTTGCTCGCTGTCTGGGATGCAGAGCGTTGAAGTACTGTACACAAGGCCGCAGGAGTTGGCCAGTACGTAGCTCGTATGTTGACGTCCCTTGAGCTGGGGTAACACTGTGTGGGGGAGGAGCAAGGGTACGTAACGTCACTGTGGTACAATGACGTTAACTGTTAAATAGATGGTCACTGATAACAGTCAAAATGATCTTGTAGATAGATAGGTCTGGTAGTTTGTGTTGTGGAATTGATAACGATCAGGCCTGTAGGAAATACCCATGAATTAATAAGAACGTAATATTTCATGGTGTTGGTGAGAACTGCTGTTATCGTACAGCAACTATCAAATCATCACGTGATGTGACAGATAACACTTTATTAGCAAGTAACCACTGTTGATATACATGCAGGAGTCTGTGTGATATGGACTTACATATACACATAACATCTGTGGTGATCAGGAACATGCAAAATTCACGGACAAATTGTTCTGTCTTGTGACCTCTGGACACCCACCGCCACACCGTCTCCTACCCCCGCCATCCTCGTCTCCCGCTCGTTCCCGACCTCCTTCCTCCACAAACTTCTAAGTGCATTTCAAACTCTCAATTGGCACACCTCAGACCCGCGCAGACCAACACAGGATATGATATTATTCTTGAAATTTTGGCCACCACGTTCTCACCATCATCTGCTTGAAAACGTAACCATCATTCGTCCCTCCTTTACTGTCTGGGTCCCTCCTTCCACTCATTCCCTCCCTCCCTCCGCTCCATTATACCATGCATTCAAGGTGGGTTGAGATGGCGTTAATAACATACATTCCACTATGGTCATTGTATAACACTTTTAACCAGTTTGGAGTGAATTATTTACGTGATACGGAGTGTATTATTTAAGTGATGTTACGTTTTCCTGGTGTTGAAGTTTATATATAACCGTAACTCAATGTTCACCAACTTATATTCATTTACACTTTCCCTCTGGTCACTCATAAACCCTCGCGTAACATGTCACGTTGGCAACTGTTGCTGATAAAGTGTTATCTGTCGTATCGTAATGATGGCCACTTGCTGTACGACAACGGCAGATCTTGGCAACAACACGAAATATTACGTTCTTTAACATTCATGAATGTTTTCTATTCGCCTGATCGTTATCAGTTCTTCAACACATACTACCAGACCTAACTATCTACAAGGTTAATTTGTGTTATCAGTGACCATCTGTTTAACAGTTAACGTCACTGTACTATGATAGGCCTCGTACCCTTGCTCCTCCCACGTACAATGTTACCAGCTCAGGTGACATAAACATCCAAAAGGGCGTCCTGGCCAACTCCTGCGCCGAGTGTACTGTACGCCGCGCCTGTTGGGTGAACCTCAGGCTAGTACACCTCGACCATCTAGTCCCTTGGTCTCAAAGCTGCTGAGGAATCCTCATGACAGTCAGCGCTTCACGTCTGGCAACGTCGTAGCCATTCCTGATTTTGACAGTAGTGTGCGGGGAGCCCCTAGTGCTCTAGTGCTCCTGAAGAGGAGGCCACACGTACCCTTGAGCCACGAGTCCCACTCGACGTAGCACAAGACGGGAAGATAAAATCAGGGAACTCAGGGTCTGCAATGCTTCCCATCATGGCTTTCCCTATTGAGGAGTCTCAATCCTCCTTCAGCGACTTCGTCAGAGTGGCAAAAACTAACTTGTTAAAACCCTTGAGCACAACACTCTTACAACCCGGCTTGTTCAGGTGAAGACACGGACATTATCCACATGATTAGGTCGAGGGATTTCATAGAGCTGGATTGCGCGTTACTTAAATAGGTTTGGAACGTTGAGGCTTAATAAGTACTATATCGTCGAGGTTTATAAGTACTATATCGTCGAGACTTATTTATAAGTACTATAACGTTGAGGCTTATAAGTACTATATCGTCGAGACATTTATAAGTACTATATCGTCGAGGTTTATAAGTACTATATCGTCGAGGCTTATTTATAATACTATATCGTTGAGGCTTAATAAGTACTATATCGTCGAGGTTTATAAGTACTATATTGTCGAGACTTATTTATAAGTACTATAACGTTGAGGCTTATAAGTACTATATCGTCGAGACATTTATAAGTACTATATCGTCGAGGTTTATAAGTACTATATCGTCGAGGCTTATTTATAAGTACTACAACGTCGAGGCTTATAAGTACTATATCGTCGAGACTTATTTATAAGTACTACAACGTCGAGGCTTATAAGTACTATATCGTCGAGGTTTATAAGTACTATATTGTCGAGACTTATGTATAAGTACTATAACGTTGAGGCTTATAAGTACTATATCGTCGAGACATTTATAAGTACTATATCGTCGAGGTTTATAAGTACTATATCGTCGAGGCTTATTTATAAGTACTACAACGTCGAGGCTTATAAGTACTATATCGTCGAGACTTATTTATAAGTACTACAACGTCGAGGCTTATAAGTACTATATCGTCGAGGCTTATTTATAAGTACTATAACGTCGAGGCTTATAAGTACTATATCGTCGAGACTTATTTATAATACTATAACGTCGAGACTTATTTATAAGTACTATAACGTCGAGGCTTATAAGTACTATATCGTCGAGACTTATTTATAAGTACTATAACGTCGAGGCTTATAAGTACTATATGGTCGAGGCTTATAACTACTACATCGTCGAGGTTTATAAGTACTATATCGTCGAGACTTATTTATAAGTACTATAACGTCGAAGCTTATAAGTACTATATCGTCGAGACTTATTTATAAGTAATATAACGTCGAGGCTTATAAGTACTATATCGTCGAGGCTTATAAGTACTATATCGTCGAGGCTTATAAGTACTATAACGTCGAGACTTATAATTAATATAACGTCGAGGCTTATAAGTACTATATCGTCGAGACTTATTTATAAGTACTATAACGTCGAGGCTTATAACTACTACATCGTCGAGGCTTATAAGTACTATATCGTCGAGGTAAGCCATTGATTGTGACCCTTCAAGCTGCCCGAGTACGTTAGTTAAAAGCGGTGCGACAGTGATGGGATTCGAGTAGCATCCGAGAGGCAGTTGAATCAAATGCCGTTGTGCAGTAGCCATGCAGTCCAAAGCTGCCTATTGAGGACGAAGCAGAATTCGCCAGAAGCTATTGAGTAGCAGATCAAATGTCGAAAGCGATCTGGTTCTGGAGGATATTGTTCAGTAATGATGGAGGTAATCTGTTAGGTGTGGTGGGTGAGAGGGCGCGAGAGGCAGCCATGGGTCGCCAAGTAGTTCGTTCGCCAGAGGAGCGAGGATGAGCTGGGCGCTCCACGGGGGGAGGTGGGCGGCTCTCGTAGGCCAGTGTTTCTCAAACATTGCTGATCGCCATTCTACAACGGGGAAAAAAATATGAAGAGCAAAACTCATGAAAATGTTTACTTTGTTGCTAAGTTTGTGATTTTTCTTTGTCATGGCTACCATGACGGTGCTCCATGCTACCATGAAGCTACTTCATGTTATCATAATGCTGCTTCATGCTAAAATGATGCTGTTTCATGCTGCCATGATATTTTTCGTTCTACAATGGTGCTTCTTCATGCTACCATGACTCTTTTTCATGCTACCATGATGTTTCTATATGCTACCATGACTCTTTTTCATGCTACCATGATGCTTCTTCATGCTACCATGACTTTTTCATGCTACCATGATGCTTCTTTATGCTACCATGACTCTTTTTCATGCTACCATGACTCTTTTTCATGCTACCATGACTCTTTTTCGTGCTACCATGACTCTTTCATGCTACCATGACTTTTTCATGCTACCATGATGCTTCTTTATGCTACCATGATGCTTATTCATGCTACCATGATGCTTCTTCATGCTACCATGACTTTTTCATGCTACCATGACTTTTTCATGCTACCATAACTCTTTTTCATGCTACCATGATGCTTTTCCTTGTACATGATGCTTCTCATGTACATGACTCTTTTTCATGCTACCATGACTCTTTTCATGCTACCATGATGCTTCTTCATGCTACCATGACTCTTTTTCATGCTACCATGACTTTTTCATGCTACCATAACTCTTTTTCATGCTACCATGACTCTTTTTCATGCTACCATGACTCTTTTTCATTCTACCATGATGCTTCTTCATGCTACCATGACTCTTTTTCATGCTACCATGATGCTTCTTCATGCTACCATGACTCTTTTTCATGCTACCATGACTCTTTTTCATTCTACCATGATGCTTCTTCATGCTACCATGACTCTTTTTCATTCTACCATGATGCTTCTTCATGCTACCATGACTCTTTTTCATGCTACCATGATGCTTCTTCATGCTACCATGACTCTTTCATGCTACCATGATGCTTCTTCATGCTACCATGACTCTTTTTCATGCTACCATGATGCTTCTTCATGCTACCATGACTCTTTTTCATGCTACCATGATGCTTCTTCATGCTACCATGACTCTTTTTCATGCTACCATGATGCTTCTTCATGCTACCATGACTCTTTTTCATGCTACCATGATGCTTCTTCATGCTACCATGACTCTTTTTCATGCTACCATGATGCTTCTTCATGCTACCATGACTCTTTTTCATGCTACCATGACTCTTTTTCATGCTACCATGATGCTTCTTCATGCTACCATGACTCTTTTTCATGCTACCATGATGCTTCTTCATGCTACCATGACTCTTTTTCATGCTACCATGACTCTTTTTCATGCTACCATGACTTCTTCATGCTACCATGACTCTTTTTCATGCTACCATGATGCTTCTTCATGCTACCATGACGATGCTTTATTCTTACCGTGAGCTGTTCTGAGTTGTCGATCTTGGTGGATAAATTTCAAACATAAAATAATTATTTTCATTAACGTCTGTCGGTATTTCCGTGATTGTTCAGTTCCATTGTGTAATCATATTGATCAGTAATAGTCCAAAACAATGTAATTATAATGATTCATAATACTCCAAAATAATGTAATTATGTAATTATAATTATTCATATTATTCCGAAATAATGTAATTATGTAATTATAATGATTCATAATAGTCCAAAATAATGTAATTACGTAATGATGATGCTTCATGATATTTCAAATAATGTAATTATTGTGACGAACTCCTAGCAAGAAAGTCACTTATATTTATTACTCGCACTGGATGACGCTATCTTAACGTTATGGCATGAAGGCAAACACCAGGGTTAAATCTGCATATAATACAAGCGGTAAGAATACCAGATAACAAAAAGCACATCAATCGGGTACAAACACTTTCGTTAACACTTAACATTCCACAATCAACGTTCCAGATAAGATTTCAAACCAGGAGATCTCCTTCCTTTATGACAAGTTGACGATAGAAACATGATACAAGATACACTTATTCGTTGGGCAATTCTGTAAGTTATGACACATCTTTACGCTCAGACCCGACACGACACAGTCTAACATCTTACACTCTGGGGCGTCGGTGAGCTGCAGTAGCCAAGGGTTGAGACAAGGAAAACCTACATTACCTTCTGGGCTCGCGTCAGCTAACTCAGAGGCCAGGGAATCGTCAGGCCTTTTATTTGGAGGGGCAGCCAGACGGGAGCATCTGGCCCCGTCTTCACCTTCCGGTTAAACGATGGTAAAGTTGACACTGGGTAAGTCAGAGGGAGTGAGAAGAAGAGAGAAGAGTTGTGCACACTGATGCCTCGGGTACTTCAACCATTTGCTGTACACTTGCCTTGAGAAGGGAGAAGTCCATCAGGGATGCATCTCCCTCCCGAAGCGGGAGATCATTTGGCAGCTTACTGGACCACATAGACGTTTACAGATCCATCGCGAACTACACGAGAGGTTGGCTGGATGTAAATGCCCCTTGTACTGTCTCTGGTTGAACAAGACTAAAAGGTCCTCCCTGGTACTGGCCTATCTAGGCACATCCAGGCAGCACATGTGGTTATGAAACCGTAAGATGGTAGTTAAGACTCTCACTTGCTACTATGATCAGGAGGTTGGGTCATGTCACGCGAGGAGGAAGGTGTTCGTGGGAACATTACGTCTCGAGTGAGGGACACGAGAGGCAAGGACGCCCCGCGCTGCGGTGGTGTCCGGCTCGTGCAGGCTCGTCCCAGCTCGGGGACGCCTGTGGTCGACTGTGGCTCTCCCAGCCTTGAAGGTGAGGACGAATCCAGGGGACGTATTGTGGTTGGGAACAGCTCGTGACAGCCTCCTGTCGATAGGACGGGTGCTTCCACCTGACCCATGACTGACGAGCGATCTCCAGTGGTCCCTTATGAAGTAGAACAAGTGGAATGAACACTTCAGTGATGTGCAGAGCAACTTCAGTAACTTGGACTGACTTCAGCATCAATGTCGGTGACAATTCTGACTGGGTTTTTGGGCCAACCTGACCTCATAAGATAGGTCCAAAATTCCATTTGATATCGTTGGTGTAATATACAGTGACCAGGGTTTGACGTAGGTGTTTATGTAACGCATCACTGATGACCCCGAGACGGTTCTCTTTCGGGAGAGGCTGTGGCCTGGACGTGTGTGTGTGAGTCTGCTGACCCTAATCTACTTGAGGGAATCTAGCATTGAGAATGGAGAGGAGGCTTGGAGACGTGTGTGGTGAGGACTGAACAGGGAGTGGATATAATGGGGTTAGAGATAGTAGCAGGAGAACTATGGTTTTGACCTTGGGAAAAGGGGGTACAATCCCCGAGCGTGACATGAATTTGAGCAGTTATAGCACAACAGGTGGGGAAGTCTGAGATGCCGCTGTACCTTCGTCTCGTCCTTGTAGACGAGGATGAATTAAGACTCCATTTGTATTGAAATTATTTGATATTGAGGTTGTGTTCATTCAAGGCGAATATTTCCCCTGTTATCGTCCGCCTTGCATGAGGTTTTGTCTCGCTGAGAACCAGAGTTGGCTTACAATGTTTGCCAGAAGTTCGGACGTGAGGTTCATGTCTGCGGCCGTGTTGGACCCGCCAGCCACATGCCACTAGAGGCTTCTTGAACTGGTGTCCCCAATACCTCTGTCGAGATTCCCTCTCTTCCCTCACCACTGGGATACCTTCAGTGGGAAGACTGGACGGGTCTTGATGGCCGAGAGATATGAAATCACATCCTGAACTCAAGAAATCACATCCTGAACTCATGAAATCACATCCTGAACTCATGAAATCACATCCTGAACTCTTCCCAGGTATTGTGGTTCTCTGTCTTGGGTAGACTTGCCGTCTCTCTGGCATGGCCATCAGCTAGATCTATGAATGACGTTATACGATCACCTGGCCTCGAACTTTGCCAAGTTTAAACGAACAGTTACACAACGCTGGACCATCGCTTCACTCACACTGCGACTGACTATGAATCTGTTGGCCTTAACGTCAGGAGTGAGGAGGAACTTGTGGAGAGCTGGCCCCTCCTCACCCACGGCTCGTGTTAACACTTTCATAACCGAACGTCACAAGAAAATATCGCTTTTGTGTAGCGATTTTTTTTTTTTTTTTTAGTTTCGGCGCTACGTCATAATGCTTGACGCTGGCGACCTTCACTGTGAGTTTCAATGAAAAAAAAACAAAAAATCATTAATTTCTCGTTAGCGTCGTAGGCCTAGATGGAGCTCCCTTTCGGCCCCTCGCTTCCTTGACGCCCACCTCACTGTTCTGCTGACGGAGGCACCGGTGCAGCTGATGATAGGTCGTGACACAGCGGTGTCGTGTATCGTAGTAGATCTTCCTCACTACGACGCTGCTGCGCGGTGTCTGCCGCTGCCCCTCACACCGACGTGGGGGTCTTGCGCGGTGGTCGCCTGGTTGATGGTTCCGCTTGACCGTCCTCCGTCAGCAGAGGTGTAATGTTAGGTCGTCTCCCCGTGGTGCGTCCTGCATTGCCAATGGCTCTGTCAACGAAGTCTTGATGACTGCCCTGGTCTACCCCGGGAGGACGTTATCAGTTGAAGAACCGTGGATGCGGGACAAAGTGAATACCGCACCTGCAATATATTCCCACATTGATATTAATATGTACAGAGAGGGTAGAGTGATCCAGCCAGCGCGGGTGGGGTCTGGAAGCTAGCGGGTTGCGTGAGGATGGCTGGGAGGTGACCTATCACTTGCAAAGATGTGTTTGACCTGATCTCTTTACCTCCCCTTGTGTGACTCACTCGAGATGGATACCCCTTGTCTGCACAGGTCCTACGTCGCTCCTACATGACCTGCGGGCAGGTCTTACGCTAGCAATGTACCACAGGGGATTCCATTTCCACTCCCGTCATATCCTCTGTTGGCAGCCTCGTCCTTCCCTCCCCAGTGCTGCTGCCTCCCTCTCCTTTAATACACACTTGCCTCAGATCATTACCAATATCAGTGGTGGGAAATTCCCCCCCCCCCCCAGATGTCACATGACAGTTTAACCACGATTCCTGAAATGGATTTATTCTGCTTCTGATACGTTTCAGCACACACACGCACACAGTGGGCCGCCCTCCCTTTATCTTTGATGTATCTTTTCCCTCTCCATCGTTTATTTTGGCCTTTTGGTTGGAATCCTCGTGTATGGAGACATTTCTCCAGGCAAACATCAACATATGCCCTAATCATCCGTAAACGACCATTCCCTCACGAACGACAACCAGCATTCACGGTATCGCTCGCTGTGTTTACCCACATCAAGGGAAATGTATGGTTATCTCTTCACTGGATGTGTAATACATTCCAATATTATATTATGTACACACGTTAAACGCGCTACGGAAACTCATCCGTTGTGGTGACCAGTCTGTCTGTCGGTAGCAGTGTGAGTGTGGCACACAGCACTACTGCTACCGCTCCTCCTCTTCCGCCATCACTGCGGTGGTGTGAGCCAGCACTGCGGTGGTGTGAGCCAGCACTGCGGCGGTGTGAGCCAGCACTTTCTTCCAGGCTCAGCTGCAGCAGACCCCTGTCTATTTTTCCCCCATTGCCTCCACCACAATGTGGTGTAGCAGTTAGCGTTCCTGACCATGACGCATTAACGGGCCCCCGCCCAGGGTCGAGCTCATAGTTTCCAATCCTGGTTGCGGCGATCGGTCCACAGTCAACCCAGCTGTTCATAAATTCGCGGCAGTGCAACCATGACAGAACTCTTCTGCGCCGATTCGGAGCAGCGCCGTTGATCAAGAGAAGGTGGACGGATCGCAGGGCCCACATGACCCCCATCATGCGACTGAGTTCCACCTCACTTCCGTAGCTACACCTCCAAGACCTGTCTCTGTTTTTCGATCCATTTCTGCAACATTCTCGGTCGTAATTCTCACCTTCTCTGTATGAACACCATCTCATTACTTCTCTAAACTTCGACTGTCCAAGGCCTGCTTCTCCTCTGCACTATCACCACATCTCCGACTATAATATATATCATTATTCCTCAGCTCCAAGGGGTAGAGTTTGCGCCTGTTATTGTACATAAACACCTTTGGCTTTCCTCATGGATCTTGAGTCTTATAACTTGGATGCCATCTGGCTCAAAATGTCTGTCTCTACCTTATATTGATCTGCTCTCATGTTCCGTATGTCTGGCCCCACCCACTTCCTCCATCTACATAGAACTCTTTGACTGTTTAATTTCCTGACCTGGAGTTCTGCTCTCTTGACATCCACGCTCTGAGATCCTCTGTGTTTGGGATTACATTCTACTCCACAAGGGTTTGGAAGGCTGTACTCGGGATGATCCTGGTGGAGCCGAAGCCTTTCCTTTGTCTCCCCTTAACGATAGACTACAATTAAACACCCTACCTGAGAGTCCGACTGTGACGACCACTCTTCTAACAAGCGTGACCTCCAGTTTACCACTAAACCCTCACACTACGTCATTCCTGCCTCCTTAGGGTTCTCTGATCACAATTTTATGTCTGTTTTGATTGGCCATGCCCATCTTCTCTCCTCCCCTGAAGACACCAACTTTGGCACACTGGAAAAGCTCCGTGTTCATCCCTGCTCAGCTTCTGTGTTGACTTTCCCAGTGTTAGGTACTTCTTCTCTGTCCAGGACTCCTCATGCTGTGCTGAACGCATAGCAGAGGTTATCTTGGCAGGGATGTAGTCCTGCTTGCCATCATCTTAATCTTTCTCTTTCTCTTCAGTCGTGGTTTGATGGCTTCTGATCTGATACCTGTCGCATCAGGGGCGGTGCGTACAGGACCATGAAACTCTTCCCTTCTCCAGTAACCCATTCTGCTGTCACTTCTGCTTGGAATCATTGCAGAACCGCTCTTCGAAAAGCCGCCCGTACCTGAATAAAAAAAAAAAAATCTACTGGCGTGGTTTCTTCTACTGACAAATCTTTTTGGTCCTCAACACAAAAGCATCTCCCACAACTTCTGTAATTCAACCACTCCATCTCTTTCCCATCCTCAGTTGCTAACTCTCCAACAGATAAAGCCACTCTTTTTGGCACCTTGTATTTCTTTAACTCAGTTTTAGTTGCTTCACATTCTAATCCTCCTTCGCCTTCTCCAATACCTTCCTCGCGCAGGGTCCTCTAGGTCATCTCCCAGATCAAAGTGGACAAGACGTATGCCTCAGTTGGTAAACTTCCTCGAGTTCGAAGGGAGGGTGTTCTCTGAGATGGCGCCAATACTTGCTCGTCTATTTCGCCTCAGTCTGAAAACCCAGACTTTCCGTTCTACTGGAAGCACGCCTTGGTGCAGCCCATCCCTAAGAAAGGAGACCGCTCTGACCCCCTCCAGCGATCACCTCATTGCTCTCACTCCTTCTGTCTCCAAAGCCTTTGTAACTCTCTTAAACAACAATTTTTCAGACAGAACACTATTCCCTTCATTCTGATTACTAATATAAATGTCGCAGTGTTAGATCCACTGGTGATCTGTCCAGTGTGACTCGCCTCTGGTCATCTCAGGTATTGTGGTGAAGTTTTCTCGTAGCCGTCGACATCTACAAAGCATTTGACACAATGTAGCATTAGTCTTTCTTTCTAATCAACATTCACTTGGTTTCTCCGCTTCCTCTCTGTTTTCTATACATGGCCTTTCCATGGCATTAATCGTGGATGAAGCAAATGTTCTCCTATCCTGTCCCTAACGTTACTCATATTTCTCCCAGTAAATGATCATCTCTCTCCTACTTCTTACCCCAGTTACTCTTATGTTGATGATTCTACATTACGGACTTAAGATCTCTTTTCTTCCCCTCTTGTAATACTCGTCCCCTTTTTGGACCAGTGCAGCCTTTTGGAGTGGGGAAGCAATAACCTCGTAAATGTAATGCTGTTGAAATACCATCGTATATCTCTAAGAATCATCTGCTTCCCCGAGTCTTCAATATCAAAACACCGCAGCTCAACCCTGGGTTCATATGAACGTGTTGGACATACCCACATCCTCCACACTGTCCTGGACATCACAAACTCTGCTTCCCAAAAGCTGGGAGTGTTGTTTGCACAGGTGAGCAGCTGTGTCATGTCTGCAGGGGTTTTACTCCCCCAAGAACGTAAATACTGCTCACACGTCTGTGGTGGCTCATCCTCCACCTCTCTGTTAACCACAGTGGCATCAGAAGCCTCCCGTCTCATTGGTTCTCCCGGCATCACCTCTCTTCACCCTTCCTTTCCTGCACACCGCGACGTTGCAGCTCGCTCTCTGTTATACAGGTATTATTTTGGCCGTTGTTCTCGTGAGCCTGTGTCTGCATATGTCCCCATCCCTGAGGTGTGGATCCGGGGCATGCCTTTGGCTGCTGCTTCCCACAGTTTCTGTGTGGAGACAGACCACTCGAGGATTGACCGTTATAATGCCTCCTCCTTCGCTGGAACATATAGGCTGTGGATACCCTTCCTTCTGTTGTCTTTCCCTCTTCATATAACCTTCCTTCCTACAAGAGTCAGGTCTGTAAACACCTACGGAACCCAGATTAATTACTTTTTTATTTGGGCATGATATTGACCGTCCTATGTCAGCCACTATATGGAAAACAGTAGAAAGAAAATATGTGAAAAAAGTCATTATATTATTTCATTATATGATTTCGATGTAAACTATTAATGGTATGTCAGCAGAGTGTGGATGTTAATATGGTTTTTGCCCAACACAAAGTGTGAAGATCAGAGTTTGGGACGCTGCTATGCTGGGACCTTTCCCTAGTGGTGTAACATCGCAGTCTATGTCTTGAAGTTGGTGTTTGTACATTTAAATGAAATTGGCATCTTTGAAGTTGTATACAAACTGTCAGAAAGGCTAACACATTTCAAGTCATATATGCACGTTTTGGATCTTAGATATAGGTTATATTCAATTGATATAGTTTTCTAATATATGTATATTGTTGATTAAAATCTTGACATGTTTCATTCTACTCATATTGATTTCTATAAACCGCCAACAATTAAGAAACTGTACAGGAAAACGTGATTTTCGAGCAATTTACAAGTTGGCATTCATCATATTCCACATTCACGTATTTCCATCGCAAAACACCTGTATTTCTTTTGGTCAATATTTGGCAACCACGAGTCTAGGTTTCAAGGAGGAGGAGAGACGTAGGAGGGTCGCATGTCGGGTGGGTTCAGCGGAACTCAACAGCCACCAACCACCACCAGGGTCCTCACCGCCACCTGTAGCGTGGCGGGGGTGAGTGAGGGGAGGTCGACCAAATTGGATAAAACGAGACAACGTGAACACCAGAACTATTTTTCCCTCCTCGCTGGCCTACGCAAAGTCTGTCTCTTTTTTCTCCCTCTGCGAAATGTTCAAGTGTCAAGAGACAACACCAAGTGTGAATCCTGTGAGGTAATTGATGTGGTAGGTGGTGCGTAAGGGCTGAGGCACAGGATTATACACAAGGGCACTTGCCTCCCTCGCCAAGAACGAAGCAGAGCAGCGAATCTAACCATTCTCACTTCTCTTGGTTACATATTTGAGGCTGTCACGTTTAACACAGTGGTTCCTGAAGGGGAAATATAACTTCTTTATTTTCCACTATTTTCCCTTCCTCCTCCTCCTCTTCCTCCTTCCCCTTCCTCCTCCTCCTCCTCCTCCTCCTCCTCCTCCTTCCTCCTCACCTCACTGTGAGCCACAACATACCGTGTGGCCCAGGGTGGCCACACGGTATGATCTTATCATTACGTGATCTGGGATCCTGGAGTCTGGACACCATCATCTGCTGGTACAAAACCTCGTCCTTATGGTTGATTGTGAGGAGACTCGAACCTGTGTTCTTGCGAGGTGGATGTTCGTGGTGTGGGGCCTGTGTCCCTCGCTGAGTTACGGGGCTGGTCCCAGGCCCTGAGTTGCAAGGCTGGCTCCGTACCCTTGAGTTACGGGGCTGGTCCCAGACCCTGAGTTACGGGGCTGGTCCCATACACTTACGGGGCTGGTCCCAGACCCTGAATTACAGTGTTGGTTCCAGACCCTGAATTACGGGGCTGGTCCCAGGCCCTGAGTTACGGGGCTGGTTCCGTACCCTTGAGTTACGGGGCTCGTCCCAGACCTTGAGTTACGGGGCTGATCCCAGACCCTTAGGGGCCTGGTCTCAACTCTGAGTTACAGGGCTGGATCCGTACCCTTGAGTTAGGGGCAGGTACCAGACCCTGAGGTACGGGGCTGGTCCCAGACCCTGAGTTACGGGGCTGGTCCCAGACCCTGAGTTACGGGGCTGGTCGTAGACACTGAGTTACGGGACTCGTTCCTTACAAAGTTACGGGGTTAGTTCCAGCCCGTGAGTTACAGGGCTGGTCCTGAACTTTGAGTTACGGGGCTGGTCCCAGACCCTGAGTTACGGACCTGGCTCCAGACCCTAAGTGACGGGGCTGGTTCTAGACCGAGTTACGGTTTTTTTCCAAGAGCCCTAGTTAGGGGCGTGGTCCCAGACCCTGAGATACAAGGCTGGTTCCGTACCTTTGAGTTACTGGACTGGTCCCTGACCCTGAGTTACGGAGATGGCTTCAGACCCTAGTTACAGGACTGGTCAGAAACCCTGAGCTATGGGGCTGGTCCCAGACCCTGAGTTACGGGGCTGGTCCCAGACTCTGAGTTACGGGGCTGGTTCCAGACGATGAGTTACTAGACTGATCTCAGACACAGTTGCGGGGCTGCTTCTTGACCCTTAGTTAGGGTGCTGATTCCAGACCCTGAGTTACGGGGTTGGTCCCAGACACTGAGTTGTGGGGCTGGTTCCAGATCTTGAGTTACGGAGCTGGCTCTAGGACCTGAGTTGCGGGGCTGGTTCCGTGCCCTTGAATTACGGGGCTGGTTCCAGACCCTGAGTTACGGGGCTGTTTCCGTACCATTGATTTATGGGGCTGGTCCCAGGCCCTGAATTACGGGACTGGTCCCAGGCTCTGAGTTACGGGGCTGGTCCCAGACACAGTTACAGGGCTAGTTCCAGCCCCTGAGTTACCGGGCTGGTCCTAGACCCTTAGTTAGGGTACTGGTCCCAGGCCCTGAGTTACGGGGCTGATCCCAGACACAGTTACGGGGCTGGTTCCAGACCCTGAGTTACGGAGCTGGTCTTAGACAATGATTTACGGGGCTGGTTCCAGAACCTGAGTTACGGGGTTGGTTCCAGACCCTGAGCTACGGGGTTGGTTCCAGATCCTGAGCTATGGGGCTGGTCCTAGTCACTGAGTTAGGGGGCTGGTTCCAGACCCTGAGTTACGGGTCTGGTTCTAGACCCTGAGTTACGGGGTTGATCTCAGACCTTGAGTTACGGGGCTGGTCCCAGACACTGAGTTGCGGGGCTGGTTCCAGACCCTAAGCTACGGGGCTGGTCCCAGACCCTGAATTACGGGGCTGATCCCAGACCCTTAGTTACAGGGCTGGCTTCAGACCCTGAGTTATGGGGCTCGCCCCAGACCCTTAGTTAGGGAGCTGGTCCCAGACACTGAGTTGTGGGGCTGGTTCCAAAGCCTGAGTTATGGAACTGGTCCCAGACCCTTAGGGGGCTGTTCCTAGAACCTGAGTTACAGAGTTGGTTCCAGACCCTGAGTTACGAGACTCGTACCAGACAATGAGTTACGGGGCTGGTCCCAGACATGAGTTGCGGGGCTGGTTCCAGACCCTGAGTTACGGGGGTTGGTACCAGGCCGTGCGTTGCGGGGCTGGTTCTGTACCCTTGAGTTACGGGGCGGGTCCCCGGCCTTGAGTTACGGGACTGGTCCCAGACACGAGTTACGGGGCTGGTTCCAGACCCTTTGCTACAGGACTGGTCCCAGATCCTTGGTTAAGGGGCTGGTCCCAAACCCTGAGTTACAGGGCTGGTCCCAGACCCTGAGTTACAGGGCTGATTACAGACCCTGAGTTACGGAGCTGGTCCCAGAGCCTTAGTTTGGGGGCTGGTCCCAGACACTGAGTTACGGGGCTGGTTTCAGAACCTGATTTACAAGTGGCTGATCCCATATTCTGAGTTACGGGGCTGATCCCATATTCTGAGCTACGGGGCTGGTCCCAGGCTTTGAGTTACGGAATTGATCCCAGACACTGAGTTTCGGGGCTGGGCCGAGGTTCTGAGTTACGGGGTTGGTTCCAGACCCTGAGTTACGGGGCTGGTCCCAGACTTGAGGGGGCCGGTTCCACACTCTTGAGTTACGGCGCTGGTCCCAAACCCTTAGTTAGGGGGCTTATTCCATAACCTGAGTTACGGGGCTAGTACCTGACCCTGAGTTATGGAGCTGGTAACAGACACAGAGTTGCGGGGCTAGTTCCAGACCCGGAGTTACGGACCTGGCTCCTGGCCCTGAGTTGCAGGGCTGGTTTCATACCCTTGAATTACTGGGCTGGTCCCAGACCCTGAATTATGGGGCTGGTCCCAGACACTGAGTTTCGGGGCTGGTTCCAGACCCTGAGTTACGGGGCTGGTCCCAGACCCTTAGTTTGGGCATGGTCCCAGACCCTGAGTTACGTGGCTGGTTCCAAACCCTTTGTTACGGGGCTAGTTCCCAACCTTGAGTTACGGTGCTGGTCCCAGACCCTGAGTTACGGGGCTGATTCCAGACACTTGAATTACGGGGTTGGTCCCAGACTGAGTTACGGGATTGGTTCCAGACCCTGAGTTACGGGGCTGGTCCCAGACACTGAGTTGCAGGGCTGATTCCGTACCCTTGAATTATAGGGTTGATCCCAGACCCTGAATTATGGGGCTGGTCCCAGACACTGAGTTTCGGGGCTGGTTCCAGACCCTGAGTTACAGGGCTTGCCCCAGACCCTTAGATGGTCTGGTCCCAGACAGAGTTACAGGGCTGGTCCTATACACTGAGTTGTGGGGCTAGTTCCAGACCCTGAGTTACGGGGCTGGTCCCAGACCCTTAGTTTGGGCATGGTCCCAGACCCTGAGTTACGTGGCTGGTTCTAGACCCTTTGTTACGGGGCTAGTTCCCAACCCTGAGTTACGGTGCTGGTCCCAGACCCTGAGTTACGGGGCTGATTCCAGACAATCGAATTACGGGGTTGGTCCCAGACTGAGTTACGGGATTGGTTCCAGACCATGAGTTATGGGGCTGGTCCCAGACACTGAGTTGCAGCGCTGATTCCGTACCCTTGAATTATAGGGCTGATCCCAGACCCTGAATTATAGGGCTGATCCCAGACCCTGAATTATGGGGCTGGTTCCAGGCTGAGTTACGGGGATGGTCCCAGACCCCGAGTTGCGGAGCTGTCTCCAGACCCTGAGTTACTGGGCTGGTCCCAGACCCTGAGTTAGGGGGCTTGTCTCAGACCCCGAGTTACGAGGCTGGTCCAAGACACTGAGTTACGGGTCTGATTGCAGATCCTGAGTTACGGGGCTGGTCTCAGACAGTTACGGGGTTGGTTCCAGAACCTGAGTTACGGGGTTGATCCTATACTATGAGTTATGGGGCTGGTCCCCGACTTTAAGTTACGTGGTTGGTCCCAAACCTTGAGTTTCGGGGCTGGTCCCAGACCCTGAGTTACGGGGCTGGTCCCAGACCCTGAGTTACGGAGCTGGCTCCAGACCCTGAGTTACGGAGCTGGTCCCAGACCCTGAGTTTCGGGGCTGGACCCAGACTCTGAGTTACGGGGCTGGTTCTAGACCCTGAGTTACAGGGCTGGTCCCAGACAGATACGGGGCTGTTCCCGGACCCTGGGTTACGGGGTTGTTTCCAGACCCTGAGTTACGGTGCTGGTCCCGGACCCTGAGTTAAGGGCTGATCCCAGACACTGCGTTGTGGGACTTGTCTCATTCTCTGAGTTACGGGGCTGGTCCCAGACTGAGTCACGGGATTGGTTCCAGACCCTGATTTACGGGGCTGGTCCCAGACCCTGAGTTACGGGTTCTGGTCCCAGACACTGCGTTGCGGGACTAGTTCCGTACCCTTGAATAATAGGGCTGGTCTTAGACCCTGAGTTACGGGGCTGGTTCCAGGCTGAGTTGCGGGGCTGGTCCCAGACCCTGACTTACGGGGTGATCCCAGACCCCGAGTTACGGAGCTGACTCCAGACCCTGAGTTACTGGGCTGGTCCCAGACCCTTTGTTAGAGGGCTGGTCCCAGAACCTGGGTTACAGAGCTGGTTGCAGACCTTGAGTTACGTGGCTGGTCCCAGATACTTGAGTTGTGGGTCTGGTTCCGTACCCTTGAGTTACGGGGCTGGTCCCAGACCCTGAGTTATGGGGCTGGTCCCAGGCCCTTAGTTAGGGGGCTGGTCAAAGACCCTGAGTTACAGGGCTGATTCCAGACCCTGAGTTACGTGGCTGATCCCAGACCCTTAGTTAGGAGATTGGTTCCAGACCCTGAGTTACGGGGCTGGTTGGAGACACTGAGTTACGGGGCTGGTTCCAGACCCTGAGTTACGGGACTGGTTCCGTGCTCTTGAATTATTGGGCTTATTCCAAACCCTGAGTTACCGGGCTGGTCCCAGAACTTGAGTTACGGGGCTGGTCCCAGACACTGAGTTGCGGGGCTGTTTCCAGACCCAGAGTTACGGGGCTGGTCCCAGACCCTTAGGGGGCTAGTCCCACACCCTAAGGGGGCTGATTCCAGACCTTGAATTACGGGACTGGTCCCAGACCCTGAGTTAGGGGGCTGGTCCCAGACACTGAGTTGCGGGCCTGATTATAGACCTTGAGTTACGGAGCTGGCTCCAGGCCCTGAGTTGTGGGGCTGGTTCCGTACCCTTGAATTACGGGGCTGGTCCCAGACCCTTAGATAGGTTGGTCCCAGACACTAACTTGCGGGGCTGGTTCCAGACCCTGGGTAACGAGGTTGGTCCCAGAACCTGAGTTACAGGGCTGGTTTCAGACCCTTAGTCACGGGGTCTGTTCCAGACACTGAGTTGCGGGTATGGTACCGTACGCTTGAGTTATGGGCCTGATCGCAGACTCTAAGTTACGGAGCTGGTCCCAGACAATTGGTTAGGGGGCTGGTTCCAGACCCTGAGTTAAGGGGCTGGTCCTAGACACTGAGTTACGGGGCTGGTTCCAGACCCTAATTTATGGGGCTGGTCCTAGACACTTAAGTTGCGGGGCTGGTTCCAGACCCTGAGTTACAGGGCTGGTTCCAGACCCTAAGTTACGGGGCTGGATCCAGGCCCTGAGTTAGGGGGCTGATTCCAGACCCTGAGTTACGGGGTTGGTCCCAGATCCTGAGTTGCGGGGCTGGTTCCAGACCCTGAGTTACGGGGCTGGTCCCAGGCCCTGAGTTAGGGGGCTGGTTCCAGACGCTAGGTTACGGGGCTGGTCCCAGATCCTGAGTTACGGGGCTGGTTCCAGACCCTGAGTTACGGGGCTGGTCCCAGACATTGAGTTGCGTGGCTGGTTCCAGACCCTGAGTTATGGGGCTAGACCCAGGCCCTAAGTTGCGGGGCTGGTTGCTGTACTCTTGAATTACGGGGCTGGTCCCAGACCCTGAGTTACGGGGATGGTCAAAGACACTGAGTTATGGGGCTGGTTCCAGACCCTGGGTTACGGGACTGGTCCCAGACCCTGAGTTACAGGGTTGGTCCCAGACCCTGAGTTATAGAGCTGGTACCAGACACAGTTACGGGGCTGGTTCCAGACTGAGTTACCTGGCTGGTCCCAGACAATGAGTTACGGGGCTGATTCCAGACCCTGAGTTATGGGACTGGTCCCAGACCCTGAGTTACGGGGATGGTCCCAGACACTGAATTACGGGGCTGGTACTAGACATTTATGGGGCTGGTTCCAGACTAAGTTACCTGGCTGGTCATAGACACTGAGTTACGGGGCTGGTTTCAGACTTTAAGTTACGGGGTTGGTCCCACACCATGAGTTACGGGGCTGGTCCCAGACCCTGAGTTACGGGGCGGGTCCCAGACCCTTAGTTAAGGGACTGGTCCTAGACCCTGAGTTACGGGGCTGATCCCAGACAATGTTACGGAGCTGGTTGCAGACCCTGAGTTACGGGGCTGGTCCTAGATACTGAGTTACGGGGCTGGTCCTTGACACTGAATTGCGGGGCTGGTTCCAGACCCTGAGTTACCAGGCTGGTTCCAGACCTTGAGTTACGGGGCTGGTCCCAGACACTGAGTTGCGGTGCTGGTTCCAGACTTTGGGTTACGGGGCTGGTCAAAGGCCTTGAGTTGCGGGGCTGGTTTCGTACCCTTGAGTTACGGGGCTCATCCCAGACCCTGAGTTACGGGACTGGTCCCAGACACTGAGTTACGTGGCTGGTTCTAGACCGTAAGTTACGCGGCTGGTCCCATACCCTTAGTTAGGGGACTGGTCACAGACCCTGAGTTACAGTGTTGGTTCCAGACCCTAAGTTAAGGGGTTGGTCCCAGGCCCTGAGTTAAGGGGCTGGTCCCAGGCCCTAAGTTACGCGGCTGGTCCCATACCCTTAGTTACGGGGCTAGTCCCAGTCCCTGAGTTACGGGGCTGGTTCCAGACCCTGAGTTACCGGCCTGGTTCCAGACCCTGAGTTACGGACCTGGTTCCAGACCCATCGAGTGTTGTCACTCGTGCTGGACACTTGCTTGAAAAGGGGCCGGTGTGTGTGTGTGTGTGTGTGTGTGTGTATGTGTGTGTGTGTGTGTGTGTGTGTGTGTGTGTGTGTTGCCTCCAGCAGCCAAACACAAATTGGGGTTATTGCGTTGGGCCAACACACCAACAGCTGTCCCAAACTGGCCAGTTCCACCACGCACACCTTTCTGGAAGCTGTGGTTAAACCCTTTTTTTTCGTTTTTATTTATTTACGTGATCACTCACATCTTAAGGACCCGCTTCATAAATGTAGATAAGAGTTCCTTATCTCTGTTATCATCACAACCGCTGTGTTCTTGAACGTCAGAAACACTGTTGTCTAACTATAGGAAACTCTATCCTCAGCTCTGGCGTTTTAGGAGTGCCAGACTCTGGTCGTGTCTCTAACACAGTTCAAAATACTTATTGTTGTCACGATATATTTTCGACTATGGTTTGTTATATCTAGTTTTGCGGAGAGTCGATAGTTTTGTGGGGAGTCGACCAGTTTTATGGGGAGTCGACCAGTTTTGTGGGGAGTCGACCAGTTTTATGGGGAGTCGACCAGCTTTGTGGGGAGTCGACCAGTTTTGTGGGGAGTCGACCAGTTTTGTGGGAGTGGACTAGTTTTCTGGGGGAGTTGACCAGTTCTGTCGGGATTCGACCAGTTTTGTGGGAGTTTACCAGTTTTGTGGGAGTCTGCCAATTTTGTGGGGAGTCGACCAGTTTTATGGGGAGTCGACCAGTTTTGTGGGGAGTCGACCAGTTCTGTGGGAAGTCGACCAGTTTTGTAGGGAGTCTACCAGTTTTGTAGAAAGTCGACCAGTTTTGTAGGAAGTTAACCAGTTTTGTGGGGGGTCCACAAGTTTTGTGGGGAGTCGACTAGTTTTATGGGAAGTCGACCAGTTCTGTGGGGAGTCGACCAATTCTGTGGGAAGTCGACCAGTGTTGTGGGGAGTCGACCAGTTGTGTGGAGAGTCGACCAGTTTTGTGGGGAATCTCCCAGTTTTGTGGGAGTGGACTAGTTTTTTGGGGAGTTGACCAGTTCTGTCGGGAATCGACCAGTTGTGTGGGGAGTCGACCAGTGTTGTGGGGAGTCGACCAGTTTTGTGGGGAGTCGACCAGTTTGGCCGTCGGGCTACTCTCTTCAGTGACCTCTCTCGCTAGGGAAAGACAGAACCACAGCTGTCGAGCGAGCAGAACGTCCTCCTCGAACGACCTCCTCCTCGAACGACCTCCTCCTCGAACGTCCTCCTCCTCGAATGACCTCCTCCTCGAACGTCCTCCTCTTCGAATGACCTCCTCCTCGAACGACCTACTCGAACGACCTAATCCTCGAACGACTTCCTTTTCGAACGCCCTCCTCCTCGAACGACTTTCTCGAAGACCTTCTCGAACAACCTCCTCGTACGACCTTCGTCATGAACCGGTCTGCTTGCTAATTACCGTAGATGTTACATCAAGATTATATATATATATATATATATATATATATATATATATATATGTATGTATGTATCTGTTTCCCATTTTAGAAAGTTAAAAAAATACAAGGAGGGGAGGATTTCTAGCAGCGGATGGAACCATGGAAGCGGAAGTGGATCATAGGGTGGGGGAGGGGGCGAAAATTCTGGGAGCCTTGAAGAATGTGTGGAAGTCGAGAACATTATCTCGGAAAGCAAAAATGGGTATGTTTGAAGGAATAGTGGTTCCAACAATGTTGTATGGTTGCGAGGCGTGGGCTATGTATAGAGTTGTGCGCAGGAGGATGGATGTGCTGGAAATGAGATGTTTGAGGACAGTGTGTGGTGTGAGGTGGTTTGATCGAGTGAGTAACGTATGGGTAAGAGAGATGTGTGGAAATAAAAAGAGCGTGGTTGAGAGAGCAGAGGAGGGTGTTTTGAAGTGGTTTGGGCACATGGAGAGAATGAGTGAGGAAAGATTGACCAAGAGGATATATGTGTCCGAGGTGGAGGGAACGAGGAGAAGAGGGAGACCAAATTGGAGGTGGAAAGATGGAGTGAAAAAGATTTTGTGTGATCGGGGCCTGAACATGCAGGAGGGTGAAAGGAGGGCAAGGAATAGAGTGAATTGGAGCGATGTGGTATACCGGGGTTGACGTGCTGTCAGTGGATTGAATCAAGGCATGTGAAGCGTCTGGGGTAAACCATGGAAAGCTGTGTAGGTATGTATATTTGCGTGTGTGGACGTATGTATATACATGTGTATGGGGGTGGGTTGGGCCATTTCTTTCGTCTGTTTCCTTGCGCTACCTCGCAAACGCGGGAGACAGCGCCAAAGCAAAAAAAAAAAAAAAAGAATATATATATATTTTCTTCTTTCAAACTATTCGCCATTTCCCGCATTAGCGAGGTAGCGTTAAGAACAGAGGACTGGGCCTTTGAGGGAATACCCTCACCTGGCCCAATTCTCTGTTCCTTCTTTTGAAAAAAAAAAAAAAAAAAAAAAAAAAAAAAAAAAAGGAGAGGGGAGGATTTCCAGCCCCCCGCTCCCTCCCCTTTTAGTCGCCTTCTACGACACGCAGGGAATACGTGGGAAGTATTCTTAATCCCCTATCCCCAGGGATATATATATATATATATATATATATATATATATACATATATATATATATATATATATATATATATATATATATATATATATATATATATATATAGCTGAGTGAGTGTGTTAGTTTTGATGCACGAGACCGGGTTATAGTGATGGGTGATTTGAATGCAAAGGTGAGTAATGTGGCAGTTGAGGGAATAATTGGTATACATGGGGGTGTTCAGTGTTGTAAATGGAAATGGGGAAGAGCTTGTAGATTTATGTGCTGAAAAAGGACTGGAGATTGGGAATACCTGGTTTAAAAAGAAAGATATACATAAGTATACGTATGTAAGTAGGAGAGATGGCCAAAGAGCATTATTGGATTACGTGATGGGCGCGCAAAAGAGAGACTTTTGGATGTTAATGTGCTGAGAGGTGCAACTGGAGGGATGCCTGATCATTATCTTGTGGAGGCGAAGGTGAAGATTTATAGAGGTTTTCAGAAACGAAGAGGGAATGTTGGGGTGAAAAGAGTGGTGAGAGTAAGTGAGCTTGGGAAGGAGACTTGTGTGAAGAAGTACCAGGAGAGACTGAGTACAGAATGGAAAAAGGTGAGAACAAATGGCGTAAGGGGAGTGGGGGAGGAATGGGATGTATGTAGGGAAGCAGTGATGGCTTGCGCAAAAGATGCTGGTGGCATGAGAAGCGTGGGAGGTGGGCAGATTAGAAAGGGTAGTGAGTGGTGGGATGAAGAAGTAAGATTATTAGTGAAAGAAAAGAGAGAGGCATTTGGACGATTTTTGCAGAGAAATAATGCAAATGGCTGGGAGATGTTTAAAAGAAAGAGGCAAGAGGTCAAGAGAGAGGTGCAAGAGGTGAAAAAGAGGGCAAATGAAAGTTGGGGTGAGAGAGTATCATTAGATATTAGGGAGAATAAAAAGATGTTTTGGAAGGAGATAAATAAAGTGAGTAAGACAAGGGAATCAATGGGAACTTCAGTGAAGGGGGCTAATGGGGAGGTGATAACAAGTAGTGGTGATGTGAGAAGGAGATGGAGTGAGTATTTTGAAGGTTTGTTGAATGTGTTTGATGATAGTGTGGCAGATATAGGGTGTTTTGGTCGAGGTGGCGTGCAAAGTGAGAGGGCTAGGGAAAATTACTTGGTAAACAGGGAAGAGCTGGTAAAAGCTTTACGGAAGATGAAACCCGACAAGACAGCGGGTTCGGATATTATTGCAATGGAATTTATTAAAAAAGGGGGTGACTGTATTGTTGACTGGTTGGTAAGGTGAGGTGCCTGAGGATTGGAGGAATGCTTGCATAGTGCCATTGTACAAAGGCAAAGGGGATAAAAGTGAGTGCTCAAATTACAGAGGTATAAGTTTGTTGAGTATTTCTGGGAAATTTTATGGGAGGGTATTGATTGAGAGGGTGAAGGCATGTACAGAGCATCAGATTGGGGAAGAGCAGTATGGTTTCAGAAGTGGTAGAGGATGTGTGCATCAGGTGTTTGCTTTGAAGAATGTATGTGAGGAATACTTAGAAAAGCAAATGGATTTGTATCTAGTATTTATGGATCTGGAGAAGGCATATGATAGAGTTGATAGAGATGCTCTGTGGAAAGTATTAAGAATATATGGTGTGGGAGGCAAGTTGTTAGAAGCAGTGAAAAGTTTTTATCGAGGATGTAAGGCATGTGTACGTGTAGGAAGAGAGGAAAGTGATTGGTTCTAAGTGAATGTAGGCTTGCGGCAGGGGTTTGTGATGTCTCCTTGGTTGTTTAATTTGTTTATGGATGGGGTTGTTAGGGAGGTAAATGCAAGAGTTTTGGAAAGAGGGGCAAGTATGCAGTCTGTTGTGGATGAGAGAGCTTGGGAAGTGAGTCAGTTGTTGTTTGCTGATGATACAGCGCTGGTGGCTGATTCATGTGAGAAACTGCAGAAGCTGGTGATTGAGTATGGTAAAGTGTGTGAAAGAAGAAAGCTGAGAGTAAATGTGAATAAGAGCAAGGTTATTAGGTACAGTAGGGTTGAGGGACATGTCAATTGGGAGGTAAGTTTGAATGGAGAAAAACTGGAGGAAGTGAAGTGTTTTAGATATCTGGGAGTGGATTTGGCAGCGGATGGAACCATGGAAGCGGAAGTGAATCATAGGGTGGGGGAGGGGGTGAAAGTTGTGGGAGCGTTGAAGAATGTGTGGAAGTCGAGAACATTATCTCGGAAAGCAAAAATGGGTATGTTTGAAGGAATAGTGGTTCCAACAATGTTATATGGTTGCGAGGCGTGGACTATGGATAGAGTTGTGCGGAGGAGGGTGAATGTGCTGGAAATGAGATGTTTGAGGACAATATGTGGTGTGAGGTGGTTTGATCGAGTAAGTAATGATAGGGTAAGAGAGATGTGTGGTAATAAAAAGAGTGTGGTTGAGAGAGCAGAAGAGGGTGTTTTGAAATGGTTTGGTCACATGGAGAGAATGAGTGAGGAAAGATTGACCAAGAGGATATATTTGTCAGAGGTGGAGGGAACGAGAAGTGGGAGACCAAATTGGAGGTGGAAAGATGGAGTGAAAAAGATTTTGAGTGATCAGGGCCTGAACATGCAGGAGGGTGAAAGGCGTGCAAGGAATAGAGTGAATTGGAACGATGTGGTATACCGGGGCTAACGTGCTGTCAATGGATTGAACTAGGGCATGTGAAGCGTCTGGGGTAAACCATGGAAAGTTCTGTGGGGCCTGGATGTGGAAAGGGAGCTGTGGTTTCGGTGCATTATTACATGACAGCTAGAGACTGAGTGTGAACGAAAGTGGCCTTTGTTGTCTTTTCCTAGCGCTACCTCGCGCACATTTGGGGGGAGGGGGTTGTTATTTCATGTGTGGCGGGGTGGCGATGGGAATGAATAAAGGCAGACTATGAATTATGACATGGGTATATATGTATATGTCTGTGTGTATATATATATGTATACGTTGAGATGTATAGGTATGTATATGTGCGTGTGTGAACGTGTATGTATATGCATGTGTATGTGGGTGGGTTGTGCCATTCTTTCGTCTGTTTCCTTGCGTTACCTCGCTAACGCGACCGTTGAACGGTCTCAAGTACAACGTAAACCCGTTCAGTTAAAATTTGTGCATCAGGCGAGTTGTGCCATACTGCACGATTGAAGATGGCGAGGGACGTAAGCTGGTGGCAGATTAATATCATCAGTCATAACACTGGATAATGTTGGGCTCAGAACGCTGCCTTGCGACACCCCAAAACCTTAGATGTCTAGTGTACGTTCTGGTTATGAGTTCTCGGAGTGTTGTCTCTGAGGGAGGACACGGAAACATGTTTAACGACATCAGTGCATTATTGGATGGGTTACGCCAGGTGAGGTAACAGAGGGCATTGAGCTACTGAAGGTGCAGGATTACGGGGTGGGGGGGAGAGGTCAGTTGTGGCAGGTGGGGTAATACGAGGCAGGCTTGGCATGTGGAGTAATACGAAGCAGGCTTGGCATGTGGAGTAATACGAGGCAGGCTTGGCAGGTGGAGTAATACGAAGCAGGCTTGGCAGGTGGAGTAATACGAGGCAGGCTTGGCAGGTGGAGTAATACGAGCAGGCTTGCATGTGAGTAATACGAGGCAGGCTTGGCAGGTGGAGTAATACGAGGCAGGCTTGGCAGGTGGAGTAATACGAGGCAGGCTTGGCAGGTGGAGTAATACGAGGCAGGCTTGGCAGGTGGAGTAATACGAGGCAGGCTTGGCAGGTGGAGTAATACGAGGCAGGCTTGGCAGGTGGAGTAATACGAGGCAGGCTTGGCAGGTGGAGTAATCGAGGCTTGCGTGGAGTACGAGCAGGCTTGGCAGGTGGAGTAATACGAGGCAGGCTTGGCAGGTGGAGTAATACGAGGCAGGCTTGGCATGTGGAGTAATACGAGGCAGGCTTGGCAGGTGGAGTAATACGAGGCAGGCTTGGCAGGTGGAGTAATACGAGGCAGGCTTGGCAGGTGGAGTAATACGAGGCAGGCTTGGCAGGTGGAGTAATACGAGGCAGGCTTGGCAGGTGGAGTAATACGAGGCAGGCTTGGCATGTGGAGTAATACGAGGCAGGCTTGGCAGGTGGAGTAATACGAGGCAGGCTTGGCAG
>NC_092247.1:14080306-14086183 GCF_036320965.1 Panulirus ornatus | reverse complement strand
ATTATTATGATTACTGTTACTACTAAGGCCGACACTCTGTGCGCGCTAACCTGAGAGGTAAGCGGCGGAAGGTCACGGAGCGCAATCCCACGCCACTTTTGCCCTCCGACACTCTGTGCGCGCTAACCTGAGAGGTAAGCAGCGGAAGGTTACGGAGCGCAATCCCACGCCACTTTTGCCCTCCGACACCCTGTGCGCGCTAACCTGAGAGGTAAGCGGCGGAAGGTCACGGAGCGCAATCCCACGCCACTTTTGCCCTCAGACACTCTGTGCGCGCTAACCTGAGAGGTAAGCGGCGGAAGGTCACGGAGCGCAATCCCACGCCACTTTTGCCCTCCGACACTCTGTGCGCGCTAACCTGAGAGGTAAGCGGCGGAAGGTCACGGAGCGCAATACCACGCCACTTTTGCCCTCCGACACTCTGTGCGCGCTAACCTGAGAGGTAAGCGGCGGAAGGTCACGGAGCGCAATCCCACGCCACTTTTGCCCTCCGACACTCTGTGCGCGCTAACCTGAGAGGTAAGCGGCGGAAGGTCACGGAGCGCAATCCCACGCCACTTTTGCCCTCCGACACTCTGTGCGCGCTAACCTGAGAGGTAAGCGGCGGAAGGTCACGGAGCGCAATCCCACGCCACTTTTGCCCTCCGACACTCTGTGCGCGCTAACCTGAGAGGTAAGGAGCGGAAGGTGACGGAGCCGCATCCCACGCCACTTTTGACCTCCGACACCCTTCGCCCGCTAACCTGAGAGGTAAGGAGCGGAAGGTGACGGAGCCGCATCCGACACCCTTCGCCCGCTAACCTGAGAGGTAAGGAGCGGAAGGTGACGGAGCCGCATCCGACACCCTTCGCCCGCTAACCTGAGAGGTAAGGAGCGGAAGGTGACGGAGCCGCATCCCACGCCACTTTTGACCTCCGACACCCTTCGCCCGCTAACCTGAGAGGTAAGGAGCGGAAGGTGACGGAGCCGCATCCGACACCCTTCGCCCGCTAACCTGAGAGGTAAGGAGCGGAAGGTGACGGAGCCGCATCCCACGCCACTTTTGACCTCCTACACCCTTCGCCCGCTAACCTGAGAGGTAAGTAGCGGAAGGTGACGGAGCCGCATCCCACGCCACTTTTGACCTCCGACACCCTTCGCCCGCTAACCTGAGAGGTAAGGAGCAGAAGGTGACGGAGCGCATCCCACGCCACTTTTGCCCTCCGACACCCTGCCCGCGCTAACCTGAGAGGTAAGGAGCGGAAGGTGACGGAGCGCATCCGAGGCCACCTTTGCCCTCTGGCACTCTGCGCGCGCTAACCATCGCTGCTTCTCTAGTTGGGATGCTGTCTTAGAGGCTTTCAGGCATAACCCCACGGACGTAGCGTAGCTCCAATGGCCGCTCGACCAAGAGCCCAACCATATGTCCGAAATGCCGTTCCTCTCGTACTGAGCAGAGTTGCTATCGCAACGAGTGTTTGACTTAGACTTTGAACAGTAGGGTAGAACTAACCTCTCTCATGACGGTCTAAACCCAGCTCACGTTCCCTTCTAATGGGTGAGCAATCCAACGCTTGGTGAATTCTGCTTCACAATGATAGGAAGAGCCGACATCGAAGGATCAAAAAGCGACGTCGCTATGGACGCTTGGCCGCCACAAGCCAGTTATCCCTGTGGTAACTTTTAAGAGTTTTAAGCAAGATGAGTCAGAAAAGTCAAAAGGATCGATAGGCCCTGCTTTCGCAGTCCGTACTCGTACTGAAAATCCGGATCAAGCCAGCATTTGCCCTTTTGCTCTACGCGAGGTTTCTGTCCACGCTGAGCTGGCCTTGGGACACCTGCGTTATCATTTGACAGATGTACCGCCCCAGTCAAACTCCCCACCCGATACTGTCCTCGGACCGGATCGGGGCAGGCGCGAACACGTCCGGGTATATTTCTTTCTTCCATTATCAACATCCTATTTTTCCCATATCTAAATTATCTATCTTCGAAATGAAGATGAGGAGGATGAGAACATGAGAGAAGGAACTCTTCCGCCGCTTGGGTCTAGAAGGAGGAGTCTATCCCGCCTGGGGAAAGCTCCGGTTCCGTCTCACCGAGTAAGTAGAGAAACGATCAAAGTAGTGGTATTTCACTACTGGCCACACAAATGGCCTCCCACTTATGCTACACCTATGATGTCTCTACAATATCAGGCTAGAGTCAAGCTCAACAGGGTCTTCTTTCCCCGCTGTTGTTCGCAGGCCCGTTCCGATTTTTAACCTGTGCTCTTGGACAACATCCTGCGAGTCCAGGTTAGAGCTTTGACCGTGCACACCTCAAGGTCCCGGTATGTCAGCCCTAACCCTCTGAGAGCACTCGCGCTTTCTTGACACCATGCACCTCGCCAACTTAAGGTGGCCGATGTTACGTGCACGGTGTCTTTTCCCGGTGTATTCCCGTACGCCTTGTAAGACTTCCGGGGTACCGTAGTAGCTGCACTTATGATGGTGTGCACCTGAAAGCGGGAAGTGAACCCCAGAGACCTGTGTGTCAATTATGTAGGCCTCTGTGCCTTTGGAAGCGACGATGTCCGGCTTCCGAAAGGACCCCACAATCGGAATGCGCGGCTCGCAGGACACCTCATAACCCCTTTGTCTCAGTCGCCCAGCCAAATAGGCACAGATGTTGTCGTGCCGTTTTACCCTCCCGCCATGTGTACGAGGTACGCGCGTACCTGGCTTCTGACAGGTGTCACAGAGGCCGTTGATCTCGGGCCGGCCTCTGGACGCCCTGGCAGGGGTGGGTTATGCGCCTATCCGCACTTGGACAGCCCTCACATAATCAGCGCCTGACAGGAAACGGTTCCCGCTATTCACCCATTTGCTCACCCGAGGCACAGCGGCAGATGGAGCGAGAGATGCACCGTCGACGGTGCTGACCAGGTTGGCCCTCCATACCTGCTGGCGTTCGGATTTACTACCCGCCTGTCGACCAGCAATGCATGCGGGTCCAGACCAGCGCTTCAGCTTTCTCAACACTGCAGGCTCCCGGACAGCCGCCTGAATCACTGGGTCGGTCGAACCGCGCTTGTTTATTTAGCCGGACGGTTGAAACAAAGTCTGGTATACCCAGCCCACCATCTCCAGTTGCCGAGTGGAAGAATGCACAGGGCACGTCATGGGCTAGGCGCAGCCAGCGGCGGACCGCCACTCGCACTTGCCTGTCCATGCGTGCTAACTGAGTCATATACTTCCCCCAGCACTAGTCGATGCATGAGCTTGGGCATCAGATGCTCCACAAGCAACGTAATCCGTTGTTGAGTTTTAGAGGGGCACTGGTGATGTTTCATAACCCCTCTTCTAGCAAAGCCCCGTATGACTTACGCCGACCCCCGGCCCCGACAAGAATCCCGAGGTACTTGTATTCGTCCTCAGCACTCATGGATCCGACAGCGCTCTCCAAGACTTGGAACGCCCTATTCTTATTGACGTACCAAGTCTTGCGCTTGTCGTCGACCTCCATGCTGAGGGTACGACACTTCCCTGGGTTGACCTGAAGCCCATGCCCCCGCGAGGGTCGCAGCCATCACGTCCATTGCCTTCTGCAAGCCAGTGGGCGTCTGCGCAACCAGAACCAAATCATCGGCAAAAGCCAATGCTGACACTGTTTTGTCCCCCAACTTTACCCCTACACCGGTCTCCTTCACCCTTGCGATTCCCTCGTCAGAGTCATAGTTACTCCCGCCGTTTACCCGCGCTTGGTTGAATCTCTTCACTTTGACATTCAGAGCACTGGGCAGAAATCACATTGCGTCAACATCCATTACAACCATCGCAATGCTTTGTTTTAATTAGACAGTCGGATTCCCCTTGTCCGTGCCAGTTCTGAGCTGATTGCTTGATGCCAGCCGAGGTGGGACTAAAGTGAACCCAAAAGGCAATTGTTAATAGTCCATCAACCCACAATCAACCAAATTGGAAATGGTAGTAGTAGTAGGTCCAATGAACCAAGGCCCAGCCACCATCTTGAGAACACGACCACGCAGCCTGGTGCGCTCCACGGAAGGGTCATCAGAGATACGGCGGTCCGAACTGGATTCAGAGTTGTCGCTGTAGCAGTAAATGCTGGTTGTTGTTTATCATTATTATCAGTGACAAGCCGTACATCACAAAATTCCACACCCCTTGACCTTAGCCACCCAAAGACGCCGACACATTACTACTGCCTTGCTTGCCTGCGTCAACGACGACGACTACGACCCTGCCTGCACCTTGAAGAAGCACCTTGCAGGGGCAACACAGATGTGCCAACAATGGGTGGTGGGTGAGGAAGAAGAAGAGCTTTGCTATGATGATGCAGAGGACTTGACGACAACAACATCACGTCCAACACAACCACCACAACCTCTTTCACCTTGTCCAGTCCTGCGCCTGAACCCAGGCCCGCTTCCTGCACAGGCCTGACTGGCTCAACCCTCAGAGCCAATCCTTGTCCCGAAGTTACGGATCTAACTTGCCCACTCCCCTTACCTACATTAATCTATCGTCCAGAGGCTTCTTACCTTGGAGACCAGATGCGGATATTGGTACGTGCTGGCCCGAGACTAGGCGCAGCCGACTTTATTGGGAGGAAAAGTCTGCTCTACCTCAGTCACCTTCCCTCGCGTTTTCAAGGACCGGCAATGGAGCACGGGACGCCGCAAGAACCGCGGCGCTCTACGGCTAACCGTTTTACAAGCACCCTTTCTTCCGGCGAATGGCTTCCAGGGTCACGGCGCCTTAAACAGAAAAGGAAACTCTTTCCCGGTCCACCGCCGGGGTACGAGAGATGGTTCCCGTTACCGGGTTCCTGTACAGGTATGTCACGACTGCAGCCGCAACAAAATTATCAACGGCATTCCCATGCACGCTGCTGCTGGTGATGATGCAAGAAGCAAGCATTCAGAGACAGACAGTCGTACAACGGACACAAGACGTAGAAGTATTAAGGAGAAGAGGAGCAAGGCAGTCAGACCATGTTACATCGAGAAGCTTTTCGATGCTGCCACAGTCACCTGTTTGGTGTCCGGAGCCAGGTTGCGGAATTATAACCGTATTCCCTTTCGCCACTGAACCCATCTAGCAACTCCCAGTGGGGTATCAAGGAACTAATGTCAACAAAAAAATGGGTCTCGTAATAACAGCAGCAATATCATGATTATTATGATTACTGTTACTACTAAGGCCGACACTCTGTGCGCGCTAACCTGAGAGGTAAGCGGCGGAAGGTCACGGAGCGCAATCCCACGCCACTTTTGCCCTCCGACACTCTGTGCGCGCTAACCTGAGAGGTAAGCAGCGGAAGGTTACGGAGCGCAATCCCACGCCACTTTTGCCCTCCGACACCCTGTGCGCGCTAACCTGAGAGGTAAGCGGCGGAAGGTCACGGAGCGCAATCCCACGCCACTTTTGCCCTCAGACACTCTGTGCGCGCTAACCTGAGAGGTAAGCGGCGGAAGGTCACGGAGCGCAATCCCACGCCACTTTTGCCCTCCGACACTCTGTGCGCGCTAACCTGAGAGGTAAGCGGCGGAAGGTCACGGAGCGCAATACCACGCCACTTTTGCCCTCCGACACTCTGTGCGCGCTAACCTGAGAGGTAAGCGGCGGAAGGTCACGGAGCGCAATCCCACGCCACTTTTGCCCTCCGACACTCTGTGCGCGCTAACCTGAGAGGTAAGCGGCGGAAGGTCACGGAGCGCAATCCCACGCCACTTTTGCCCTCCGACACTCTGTGCGCGCTAACCTGAGAGGTAAGCGGCGGAAGGTCACGGAGCGCAATCCCACGCCACTTTTGCCCTCCGACACTCTGTGCGCGCTAACCTGAGAGGTAAGGAGCGGAAGGTGACGGAGCCGCATCCCACGCCACTTTTGA
>NC_092247.1:14072806-14077806 GCF_036320965.1 Panulirus ornatus | reverse complement strand
CCCAGCACTAGTCGATGCATGAGCTTGGGCATCAGATGCTCCACAAGCAACGTAATCCGTTGTTGAGTTTTAGAGGGGCACTGGTGATGTTTCATAACCCCTCTTCTAGCAAAGCCCCGTATGACTTACGCCGACCCCCGGCCCCGACAAGAATCCCGAGGTACTTGTATTCGTCCTCAGCACTCATGGATCCGACAGCGCTCTCCAAGACTTGGAACGCCCTATTCTTATTGACGTACCAAGTCTTGCGCTTGTCGTCGACCTCCATGCTGAGGGTACGACACTTCCCTGGGTTGACCTGAAGCCCATGCCCCCGCGAGGGTCGCAGCCATCACGTCCATTGCCTTCTGCAAGCCAGTGGGCGTCTGCGCAACCAGAACCAAATCATCGGCAAAAGCCAATGCTGACACTGTTTTGTCCCCCAACTTTACCCCTACACCGGTCTCCTTCACCCTTGCGATTCCCTCGTCAGAGTCATAGTTACTCCCGCCGTTTACCCGCGCTTGGTTGAATCTCTTCACTTTGACATTCAGAGCACTGGGCAGAAATCACATTGCGTCAACATCCATTACAACCATCGCAATGCTTTGTTTTAATTAGACAGTCGGATTCCCCTTGTCCGTGCCAGTTCTGAGCTGATTGCTTGATGCCAGCCGAGGTGGGACTAAAGTGAACCCAAAAGGCAATTGTTAATAGTCCATCAACCCACAATCAACCAAATTGGAAATGGTAGTAGTAGTAGGTCCAATGAACCAAGGCCCAGCCACCATCTTGAGAACACGACCACGCAGCCTGGTGCGCTCCACGGAAGGGTCATCAGAGATACGGCGGTCCGAACTGGATTCAGAGTTGTCGCTGTAGCAGTAAATGCTGGTTGTTGTTTATCATTATTATCAGTGACAAGCCGTACATCACAAAATTCCACACCCCTTGACCTTAGCCACCCAAAGACGCCGACACATTACTACTGCCTTGCTTGCCTGCGTCAACGACGACGACTACGACCCTGCCTGCACCTTGAAGAAGCACCTTGCAGGGGCAACACAGATGTGCCAACAATGGGTGGTGGGTGAGGAAGAAGAAGAGCTTTGCTATGATGATGCAGAGGACTTGACGACAACAACATCACGTCCAACACAACCACCACAACCTCTTTCACCTTGTCCAGTCCTGCGCCTGAACCCAGGCCCGCTTCCTGCACAGGCCTGACTGGCTCAACCCTCAGAGCCAATCCTTGTCCCGAAGTTACGGATCTAACTTGCCCACTCCCCTTACCTACATTAATCTATCGTCCAGAGGCTTCTTACCTTGGAGACCAGATGCGGATATTGGTACGTGCTGGCCCGAGACTAGGCGCAGCCGACTTTATTGGGAGGAAAAGTCTGCTCTACCTCAGTCACCTTCCCTCGCGTTTTCAAGGACCGGCAATGGAGCACGGGACGCCGCAAGAACCGCGGCGCTCTACGGCTAACCGTTTTACAAGCACCCTTTCTTCCGGCGAATGGCTTCCAGGGTCACGGCGCCTTAAACAGAAAAGGAAACTCTTTCCCGGTCCACCGCCGGGGTACGAGAGATGGTTCCCGTTACCGGGTTCCTGTACAGGTATGTCACGACTGCAGCCGCAACAAAATTATCAACGGCATTCCCATGCACGCTGCTGCTGGTGATGATGCAAGAAGCAAGCATTCAGAGACAGACAGTCGTACAACGGACACAAGACGTAGAAGTATTAAGGAGAAGAGGAGCAAGGCAGTCAGACCATGTTACATCGAGAAGCTTTTCGATGCTGCCACAGTCACCTGTTTGGTGTCCGGAGCCAGGTTGCGGAATTATAACCGTATTCCCTTTCGCCACTGAACCCATCTAGCAACTCCCAGTGGGGTATCAAGGAACTAATGTCAACAAAAAAATGGGTCTCGTAATAACAGCAGCAATATCATGATTATTATGATTACTGTTACTACTAAGGCCGACACTCTGTGCGCGCTAACCTGAGAGGTAAGCGGCGGAAGGTCACGGAGCGCAATCCCACGCCACTTTTGCCCTCCGACACTCTGTGCGCGCTAACCTGAGAGGTAAGCAGCGGAAGGTTACGGAGCGCAATCCCACGCCACTTTTGCCCTCCGACACCCTGTGCGCGCTAACCTGAGAGGTAAGCGGCGGAAGGTCACGGAGCGCAATCCCACGCCACTTTTGCCCTCAGACACTCTGTGCGCGCTAACCTGAGAGGTAAGCGGCGGAAGGTCACGGAGCGCAATCCCACGCCACTTTTGCCCTCCGACACTCTGTGCGCGCTAACCTGAGAGGTAAGCGGCGGAAGGTCACGGAGCGCAATACCACGCCACTTTTGCCCTCCGACACTCTGTGCGCGCTAACCTGAGAGGTAAGCGGCGGAAGGTCACGGAGCGCAATCCCACGCCACTTTTGCCCTCCGACACTCTGTGCGCGCTAACCTGAGAGGTAAGCGGCGGAAGGTCACGGAGCGCAATCCCACGCCACTTTTGCCCTCCGACACTCTGTGCGCGCTAACCTGAGAGGTAAGCGGCGGAAGGTCACGGAGCGCAATCCCACGCCACTTTTGCCCTCCGACACTCTGTGCGCGCTAACCTGAGAGGTAAGGAGCGGAAGGTGACGGAGCCGCATCCCACGCCACTTTTGACCTCCGACACCCTTCGCCCGCTAACCTGAGAGGTAAGGAGCGGAAGGTGACGGAGCCGCATCCGACACCCTTCGCCCGCTAACCTGAGAGGTAAGGAGCGGAAGGTGACGGAGCCGCATCCGACACCCTTCGCCCGCTAACCTGAGAGGTAAGGAGCGGAAGGTGACGGAGCCGCATCCCACGCCACTTTTGACCTCCGACACCCTTCGCCCGCTAACCTGAGAGGTAAGGAGCGGAAGGTGACGGAGCCGCATCCGACACCCTTCGCCCGCTAACCTGAGAGGTAAGGAGCGGAAGGTGACGGAGCCGCATCCCACGCCACTTTTGACCTCCTACACCCTTCGCCCGCTAACCTGAGAGGTAAGTAGCGGAAGGTGACGGAGCCGCATCCCACGCCACTTTTGACCTCCGACACCCTTCGCCCGCTAACCTGAGAGGTAAGGAGCAGAAGGTGACGGAGCGCATCCCACGCCACTTTTGCCCTCCGACACTCTGTCGCGCTAACCTGAGAGGTAAGGGCGGAAGGTGCGGAGCGCATACCACGCCACTTTTGCCTCCGACACTCTGTGCGCGCTAACCTGAGAGGTAAGCGGCGAAGGTGGGAGCGCATCCCCGCCACTTTTGCCCTCCGACACCTTGCCGCTAACCTGAGAGGTAAGCGGCGAAGGTGCGGAGCGCATACCACGCCACTTTTGCCTCCGACACCTGTGCGCGCTAACCTGAGAGGTAAGGGCGAAGGTGGCGGAGCGCAATCCACGCCACTTTTGCCTCCGACACTCTTGCGCGCTAACCTGAGAGGTAAGCGGCGAAGGTGGCGGAGCGCATACCACGCCACTTTTGCCTCCGACACTCTGTGCGCGCTAACCTGAGAGGTAAGCGGCGGAAGGTGGCGGAGCGCAATACCACGCCACTTTTGCCTCCGACACTCTGTGCGCGCTAACCTGAGAGGTAAGGGCGAAGGTGCGGAGCGCATCCCACGCCACTTTGCCTCCGACACTCTGTGGCGCTAACCTGAGAGGTAGGAGCCGAAGGTGACGGAGCGCATCCACGCCACTTTTGCCTCCGACACTCTGTGCGCGCTAACCTGAGAGGTAAGGAGCCGAAGGTGCGGAGCGCATCCACGCCACTTTTGCCTCCGACACTCTGGGCGCTAACCTGAGAGGTAAGGGCGAAGGTGCGGAGCGCATCCCACGCCCCTCCGACACCCTTCGCCCGCTAACCTGAGAGGTAAGGAGCCGAAGGTGACGGAGCCGCATCCCACGCCACTTTTGCCCTCCGACACCCTTCGCCGCTAACCTGAGAGGTAAGGAGCGAAGGTGACGGAGCCGCATCCCACGCCACTTTTGCCTCCGACACCTGTCGCCGCTAACCTGAGAGGTAAGGAGCGAAGGTGACGGAGCGCATCCCACGCCACTTTTCCCCTCCGACACCTGTGCGCGCTAACCTGAGAGGTAAGGGCGAAGGTGACGGAGCGCAATCCCACGCCACTTTTGCCCTCCGACACCCTTGCCGCTAACCTGAGAGGTAAGGGCCGGAAGGTGACGGAGCGCATCCCACGCCACTTTTGCCCTCCGACACCCTGTCGCCGCTAACCTGAGAGGTAAGGGCGCGAAGGTGACGGAGCGCATCCACGCCACTTTGCCCTCCGACACTCTGTCGCCGCTAACCTGAGAGGTAAGGGCCCGGAAGGTGACGGAGCGCAATCCACGCCACTTTTGCCCTCCGACACCTTCGCCGCTAACCTGAGAGGTAAGGGCCGAAGGTGACGGACCCGCATCCACGCCACTTTTGCCCTCCGACACCTTCGCCGCTAACCTGAGAGGTAAGGAGCCGAAGGTGACGGAGCCGCATCCCACGCCACTTTTGCCCTCCGACACCTGTGCGCCGCTAACCTGAGAGGTAAGAGCCGAAGGTGACGGAGCCGCATCCACGCCACTTTTGCCCTCCGACACCCTTCGCCCGCTAAACACCCTTCGCCCGCTAACCTGAGAGGTAAGGAGCAGAAGGTGACGGAGCGCATCCCACGCCACTTTTGCCCTCCGACACCCTGCCCGCGCTAACCTGAGAGGTAAGGAGCGGAAGGTGACGGAGCGCATCCGAGGCCACCTTTGCCCTCTGGCACTCTGCGCGCGCTAACCATCGCTGCTTCTCTAGTTGGGATGCTGTCTTAGAGGCTTTCAGGCATAACCCCACGGACGTAGCGTAGCTCCAATGGCCGCTCGACCAAGAGCCCAACCATATGTCCGAAATGCCGTTCCTCTCGTACTGAGCAGAGTTGCTATCGCAACGAGTGTTTGACTTAGACTTTGAACAGTAGGGTAGAACTAACCTCTCTCATGAC
>NC_092247.1:14042806-14070306 GCF_036320965.1 Panulirus ornatus | reverse complement strand
CGCAGCCTGGTGCGCTCCACGGAAGGGTCATCAGAGATACGGCGGTCCGAACTGGATTCAGAGTTGTCGCTGTAGCAGTAAATGCTGGTTGTTGTTTATCATTATTATCAGTGACAAGCCGTACATCACAAAATTCCACACCCCTTGACCTTAGCCACCCAAAGACGCCGACACATTACTACTGCCTTGCTTGCCTGCGTCAACGACGACGACTACGACCCTGCCTGCACCTTGAAGAAGCACCTTGCAGGGGCAACACAGATGTGCCAACAATGGGTGGTGGGTGAGGAAGAAGAAGAGCTTTGCTATGATGATGCAGAGGACTTGACGACAACAACATCACGTCCAACACAACCACCACAACCTCTTTCACCTTGTCCAGTCCTGCGCCTGAACCCAGGCCCGCTTCCTGCACAGGCCTGACTGGCTCAACCCTCAGAGCCAATCCTTGTCCCGAAGTTACGGATCTAACTTGCCCACTCCCCTTACCTACATTAATCTATCGTCCAGAGGCTTCTTACCTTGGAGACCAGATGCGGATATTGGTACGTGCTGGCCCGAGACTAGGCGCAGCCGACTTTATTGGGAGGAAAAGTCTGCTCTACCTCAGTCACCTTCCCTCGCGTTTTCAAGGACCGGCAATGGAGCACGGGACGCCGCAAGAACCGCGGCGCTCTACGGCTAACCGTTTTACAAGCACCCTTTCTTCCGGCGAATGGCTTCCAGGGTCACGGCGCCTTAAACAGAAAAGGAAACTCTTTCCCGGTCCACCGCCGGCGTACGAGAGATGGTTCCCGTTACCGGGTTCCTGTACAGGTATGTCACGACTGCAGCCGCAACAAAATTATCAACGGCATTCCCATGCACGCTGCTGCTGGTGATGATGCAAGAAGCAAGCATTCAGAGACAGACAGTCGTACAACGGACACAAGACGTAGAAGTATTAAGAAGAGGAGCAAGGCAGTCAGACCATGTTACATCGAGAAGCTTTTCGATGCTGCCACAGTCACCTGTTTGGTGTCCGGGGCCAGGTTGCGGAATTATAACCGTATTCCCTTTCGCCACTGAACCCATCTAGCAACTCCCGGTGGGGTATCAAGGAACTAATGTCAACAAAAAATGGGTCTCGTAATAACAGCAGCAATATCATTATTATGATTACTGTTACTACTAAGGCCGCTGTCAACACGTCATTCCATGACAATTCGCAACCGCTCACCTTTGCGGGAAAAAGACGAAGAGGCCACGGCATCAGCAGCAGCAGCTCTGAGCTATAAAGCTTCAAAAACTACTACTACTACAAACCAACCAACCCCTCCACTTTCTCGCTTGTGGTCGTTGCCTCTAACGTGGGATCAGGTTCTCGCCTTGGGCTTAGGATCGACTAACCCATGTCCAACTGATGTTCACATGGAACCCTTTTCCGCCTCGGCCTTCGAGGAGAGTCTCTCTCGATGATTTGCTACTACCACCAAGATCTGCACCAGTGGCGGCTCCAGGCCGGCCCACGCCGTACCCTTCAACGCACACCACAGCGACCCTCCTACTCACCGGGGCTTCGAGGCCCGACCACATACGTGTCAGACCATTAGTGCCCCGGCGGTCGAGTATCGGGAGAATGCTAGTTGCTTCGGCAGGTGAGTTGTTACACACTCCTTAGCGGATTCCAACTTCCATAGCCACCGTCCTGCTGTCTATAGCAACCAACACCTTTTGATGGGATCAAAACAGGCATTCATTTAGGCCCCTTAACTCGAGGTTTTGGTCCGTGTTCTGCTAACTAGTCATAATAATGATAAACACTTGGCCGGCGGCGGCTGCTGCTGCTCCAGTGTAAGACGCTAGAGGATATGATGCAAAACAACCAACCTCTCACGGCGTAAGTACACCCACAACTACATCACTACGCCGCACTCACAACAATGCATGCATGCATGCCATCAGATTCTTTAGTGTTCTCACTGAAGAGGAGTCAGGAGGAGGAGGAAGTTGCACTGAAGGAGGCTGCTGCAGAATTAGGGGCAGATCACTGTTACTACAATTCGAACGCGCAAGGCCAAGCCATCGATGTTATACTTGCCGAGGTGCCGAGGTAGAAACTCGGCTCACTCACCCCCTGTACTTGCACAACACAACAACCTTCTTAAGCAAACGAACGACCGACCAACTAACCAACCAATCTCACCTCGCCTCAAACAAATGAGACATTCTTATTTCTCTTTCTGTCCATCATCAACTTCGATGCCTCTATGGTAACAGAAGTCAACTTTACTTACATTGCTTCTGCACACACACGTGCCAAGCAACGCCCTTTAACATCATTCTTGGAGAACACAAACATTTCATTTGCTGCTCCATCATAATACTCCTTTCCGTTACGGTTGTCGCTCAAGAGAGGCATTTGCTCTTGCCGCAACGGAGTCACAAACCAGCCGGGTCAGGATGAGAGAGGAAAAAATATAAGGTTTTCCTTTCTTTAGCACAAGACTAATAAGAAAGTTTCCTGATAGATCAAGAAAAAAGAGCGTTGACTTGAAGGCGACGGAGGAAGGCAGGCCGCGCTTACACCAGGAAGAAAGACATTTACGAAAAGTACTTATTACTTCCACGGTGAGGCGTCGTCTCCCCCGTGCCGCAGCATATGCCGTGACGGTTCCATATAATGGAGGAAGAAGATAGTAGTAGTAGTACGTCTTCGAAAAGACACACCAACGATATCATTTCTTCTCATTCATGAGGATGAGGACGTTGCATTGAAGGAGGCTCCTGTGGTTTTGGGGCAGATCACTGTTACTACGATTCGCACGCGCACGGCCAAGCGACATGGTGTAGCATGTACCTGCCCAGGCGCCGAGGTAGAAACTTAGGTCTCCCCGTACCGTCGTGTCACAAACCAACAACAGTTATTACCTTATCTTAAGCAAAACACCTCACAAACATAGAGGCCATGCTTTTTTCTAATTTTCTCTTTCTCCATCATCAACTCCCCACGGTTGTACCAGTAACAACACAGACGGTGGGTAGAGATGTTTGTCCCAGTCCTCCTCCTCAGATACATTTGGCACCTGTAGTCCTGGTGAGGCAGCAGCCAAAAGCAGTCGGAGGAGCTTCATATTATCTCTCTCTTGGTTAGCGCGCACAGTGTCGGAGGGCAAAAATGGCCTCGGATACCCTGCGTCACTTTCCGCTCCTTACCTCTCAGGTTAGCGCGCACAGAGTGTCGGAGCGCAAAAATGCCACCAGAAGCGCTCCGTAAATTTGCGCTCCTTACCTCTCAGGTTACCACGCACAGAGTATCGGAGGGCAAAAATGGCCTTGGATACGCTACGTCACTTTCCGCTCCTTACCTCTCAGGTTACCACGCACAGAGTGTCGGAGGGCAAAAATAGTCCCGGAGACGCTCCGTTACTTTTCGCTCATTACCTCTCGGCATATCACGCACATAGTGTCGGAGGGCAAAAATGGTCCCGGAGACGCTCAGTTACTTTTCGCTCCTTACCTCTCGGCCTATCACGCACATAGTGTCGGAAGGCAAAAATGGTCCCGGAGACGCTCCGTTACTTTTCGCTCATTACCTCTCGGCATATCACGCACATAGTGTTGGAGGGCAAAAATGGTGACGGAGACGCTGTTACTTTTCGCTCCTTAGTTCTCGGCCTATCACGCACATAGTGTCGGAGGGCAAAAATGGTCTCGGATGCGCTCCGTCACCTTCCGTTCCCTATCTCTCAGGTTAGCGCGCACAGAAGGTTGGAGCGCAAAAATACCACCAGAGGCGCTCCGTAAATTTGCGCTCCTTACCCCTCAGGTTAGCGCGCACATAGTATCGGAAGGCAAAAATGGCCTTGGATACGCTACGTCACTTTCCGCTCCTTACCTCTCAGGTTAGCGCCCACAGAGTGTCGGAGTGCAAAAATGCCACCAGAAGCGCTCCGTAAATTTGCGTTCCTTACTCCTCAATTTAGCGCGCACAGAGTGTCGGAAGGCAAAAATGGTGCCGGAGACGCTCCGTTACTTTTCGCTCCTTACCTCTCAGGTTAGCGCGCACAGAGTGTAGGAGGGCAAAAATGACCTCGGATGTGCTCCGTCACCTTCCGTTCCCTACCTCTCAGGTTAGCGCGCACAGAGTGACGGAGTGCAAAAATGGTCCCGGAGACGCTCCGTAAATTTGCGCTCCTTACCTCTCAGGTTAGCGCGCACAGAGTGTAGGAGGGCAATAATGGCCTTGGATACGCTCCGTCACTAAGCGCTCCTTACTACTCAGTTTACCGCGCACAGAGTGTTGGAGGGCAAAAATGATGCCGGAGACGCTCCGTTACTTTTCGCTCATTACCTCTCGGCCTATCACGCACATAGTGTCGAAGGGCAAAAATGGTCCCGGAGAAGCTCCGTTACTTTTCGCTCCTTACTTCTCAGGTTACCGCGCACAGAGTGTCGGAGGGCAAAAATGGTCCCGGAGACGCTCAGTTACTTTTCGCTCCTTACTTCTCGGCCTATCACGCACATAGAGTCGGAGGGCAAAAATGGTCCCGGAGACGCTCCGTTACTTTTCGCTCCTTACCTCTCAGGTTAGCGCGCACAGAGTGTAGGAGGGCAAAAATGGCCTCGGATGCGCTCCGTCACCTTCCGTTCCCTACCTCTCAGGTTAGCGCGCACAGAGTATCGGAGGGCAAAAATGGCCTTGGATACGCTACATCACTTTCCGCTCCTTACCTCTCAGGTTAGCGCCCACAGAGTGTCGGAGTGCAAAAATGCCACCAGAAGCGCTCCGTAAATTTGCGCTCCTTACCCCTCAGGTTAGCGCGCACAGAGTGTCGGAAGGCAAAAATGGTGCCGGAGACGCTCCGTTACTTTTCGCTCCTTACTTCTCGGCCTATCACGCACATAGTGTCGGAGGGCAAAAATGGTCCCGGAGACGCTCCGTTACTTTTCGCTCCTTACTTCTCGGCCTATCACGCACATAGTGTCGGAGGGCAAAAATGGTCCCGGAAACGCTCCGTTACTTTTCGCTCCTTACCTCTCAGGTTAGCGCGCACGGAGTATCGGAGGGCAAAAATGGTCCCGGAGACGCTCCGTTACTTTTCGCTCCTTACCTCTCAGGTTAGCGCGCACAGAGTGTCGGAGGGCAAAAATGGTCCAGGAGACGCTCCGTTACTTTTCGCTCCTTACCTCTCACGTTAGCGCGCACAGAGTGTAGGAGGGCAAAAATGACCTCGGATGTGCTCCGTCACCTTCCGTTCCCTACCTCTCAGGTTAGCGCGCACAGCGTGTCGGAGCGCAAAAATGCCACCAGAGGCGCTCCATAAATTTGCGCTCCTTACCTCTCAGGTTAGCGCGCACAGAGTATCGGAGGGCAAAAATGGTCCCGGAGACGCTGTTACTTTTCGCTCCTTACCTCTCGGCCTATCACGCACATAGTGTCGGAGGGCAAAAATGGTCACGGAGAAGCTCCGTTAATTTTCGCTCCTAACTTCTCAAGTTACCGCGCACAGAGTGTCGGAGGGCAAAAATGGTCCCGGAGACGCTCCGTTACTTTTCGCTCCTTACCTCTCGGCCTATCACGCACATAGTGTCGGAGGGCAAAAATGGTCCCGGAGACGCTCCGTTACTTTTCGCTCCTTACCTCTCAGGTTAGCGCGCACAGAGTGTAGGAGGGCAAAAATGGCCTCGGATGCGCTCCGTCACCTTCCGTTCCCTACCTCTCAGGTTAGCGCGCACAGAGTATCGGAGGGCAAAAATGGCCTTGGATACGCTCCGTCACTTTCCGCTCCTTACCTCTCAGGTTAGCGCGCACAGAGTGTCGGAGTGCAAAAATGGTCCCGGAGACGCTCCGTAAATTTGCGCTCCTTACCTCTCAGGTTAGCGCGCACAGAGTATCGGAGGGCAATAATGGCCTTGGATACGCTCCGTCACTTTGTGCTCCTTACTTCTCAGGTTAGCGCGCACAGAGTGCCGGAGGGCAAAAATGGTCCCGGAGACGCTCCGTTACTTTTCGCTCCTTACCTCTCGGCCTAACACGCACATAGTGTCGGAGGGAAAAAATGGTCCCAGAGACGCTCCGTTACTTTTCGCTCCTTACTACTCAGGTTACCGCGCACAGAGTGTCGGAGGGCAAAAATGGTGCCGGAGACGCTCCGTTACTTTTCGCTCCTTACTTTTAGGCCTATCACGCACATAGTGTCGGAGGGCAAAAATGGTCCCGGAGACGCTCCGTTACTTTTCGCTCCTTACCTCTCGGCCTATCACGCACATAGTGTCGGAGGGCAAAAATGGTCCCGGAGACGCTCCGTTACTTTTCGCTCCTTCTCAGGTTACCACGCACACAGTGTCGGAGGGCAAAAATGGTCCCGGAGACGCTCGGTTACTTTTCGCTCCTTACCTCTCGGCCTATCACGCACAGAGTGTCGGAGGGCATAAATGGTCCCGGAGACGCTCCGTCACCTTGCTCTCCTTGTCTCTCAGCCTATGGGACATTAAGGGTCGGAGCTGAAAAACATGACAAAGGTGCTCAGCTAACCCTTGCTGCTGCTGCACCCTCCTCCTCCTTGCATGGAAGGTAAGGGGGAAACATCACCTCAATTATCGACGCCAGTAGCGTCCGCAGCGAGTTTCCTTCTTACCTGAGAATATTATACGAGACAAGGGGAGGGAAACCACTTTTAATGCCTGGTGGCGTGTCTGATCAATAGTTCCTCTTATAGCAGAGGTAAGGGACGATATTTTTGGGGCGACATTCTCACCTAGAGCAATGAACCCACATCTGTGATGTGAGGAGGTACGGAAAGGAACGACTGATGGAGGGACCCAACAGGAGGAGGATACAGGGATATTTTCAGACGAAAAATTTCCCCAAGTTTTTCCTCCGTTAACCAAGGGCTCTCTCTCTCCATACGTATGGTGGTGAACATCATCATTAGTGGACCTCTCTGAGGTGAGGAGGTACGTAAGGGAGCGAGCGGCTGGCTGACATTTTTGCTCCCTCCCCGAGCGCGCATACATACCCACCACACACACACACACACACACACAATCCTCACTGTCTGTCTCATCATCATCAGTTTCGAGTACCTGCCTGTCGTTGAAAATAGCTCGAGTGTGTTTTATATCTATATATGTAGGATGTTGCCATCGATTGGCGTGACAAATCCCCTAACCTCTTTGGGGTTAAACCTTAGCGGATCGCACGAAACCTAACCTAAGCGAGAGAGCGGCGGCGGCCGATCCCCCTCCCTCCAGCGCGCATACCACACACACACACACACACACACCGAGGCAGCCAGCCACCTCCTCCTCACTCTCGCTTTCGATGACGCGCGGCCGACCCACCTCCCTCCCTTCCTCACCCACGGTGGTGAACATCAGTGGCCCATTATCGATCGACCCACATTGCATCCGTGGAGTTTGACATCACTCACTAGATTGGCGGTTGTTTTAGTAACGTATTCGTACGCGAGCGAGAGAGCGGGAGGTGGCGGGGGCGGAGGAGGAGGACGGCAACCCCCCCCCCCCTCCACATCCCGCGCGGTCTCGCATTCCATACCACACACACCCAGCCAGCCACCTCCTCCTCACTCTCAATGCCGGCGTAGGGGGTCCACTTACGTTAGGTTAGTTGTACATTTACTTACGTACAATGCTATCGACTTGTGTATTTCGCCACCGTAAGTAAACGTACATATCGATGGCATATAAATAAAACGTAAGTAAATGTACGGGCGCATACCACACACATAACGAGCCAACCAGCCAGCATGCCACCTCCTCACTCTCGCTTTCGATGACACGCGGCCGACTCACCTCCCTCCCTTCCTTACACACGTTGGTGGTGGTGGTGGTGGTGAACATCAGTGAACCATTGTCGATCGACCCACATTGCATCCGTGGAATCCGACATCACTCACTAGATTGGTGGTTGTTTTAATAACATTGTCGTACGCGAGCGAGGGAGCAGGCCGGTGGCGGCGGGGGAGGAGGAGGGCGGAATACCATCCCCCCACCCCCAAGCCCCCCCTCTCCCCCACCGCCCGCGCGCTCTCACATTCCGTAACACACACACCCAGCAAGCCGCCTCCTACGCCGGCATTGAAAGTGAGAGCGAGGAGGAGGTCCAGTTACGGTGGCGAAATACAGAACTCATCTTAATCCATATGTCTACTATGCAGGGGCTTTTGCCATCTATTGGCGTGACAAATCCCCTAACCTTTTTCCGGGTTAAACCTTAGTGGAAAGCAGTGAGGAGACTGCTCTGCCACTCACGGCACCCAGGCTGGTACGCGAGTCGTATGGAAACGGTTCGGTACAGCACATCAGGTTTTGGTTGATTCGTATTTGGGATGGGATAGAGTAGCAACTGTAGCTCTCAACTCTACCCAATTTCCTCCCTTTGCTGCTGCTGCGGCATTGATGTAGAACACTAAGACCTACGATTCGCACGCGCACGGTCAAGCGACATGATGCATGTACTTGCCGAGGCAGAAGCTTAGGTCTAATCATCACCGTCTAATCATCATAACAATTGGCTGGGGCGGGTGCCACCACAACATCCCGCTCCTTTAAAAAAAAAAAAAAAAAAAAAAAAAAGGAGAAAATCCCATCTTGTGGAATTCTCAGGAAATGTGCTGCATTGACGGGGCGACGGGGGAAGGCAGGCAGCACTCACAATAGGAAGAAGCCATAAACGGTGAGGCTTCGTCTCCCCCGTGCCGCAGCGGGGGCCATGACGGTTTCATATGGATAAGAATGTCTTCGAAACGACAGACCAAGGATATCATTAGACTGGGTCTAATGGAATTGAAGAAGGATACTACTAATGCAGCTGCCGCTGATGTTGCTGCGGCGGCGGCATTGGGGTCGAACACTAATTCTACGATTCGCATGCGCATGGCCGAGCGACAGGATGCATGTACTTGCCGAGGCGCCGAGGTAGAAACTTAGACGACGGTACAGGGAGACCTAACAAACCAACAAAAAGGAGAACCAAGCGCCTACGACCAAGGAACTCCACAGGCATTCGTACAAGTATAAGACTCTTATGGTTTTCGTGCCTAACCTAACCCAACCGCCCCAGGCGCATACCACACACACTAACCGAGCCAGCCAGCCACCTCCTCATCACTCTCGCTTTCCATGACGCGCGGCCGACCATCCCTTACTCACACACGGTGATGGTGGTGAACATCAGTGAATCATTATCGATCGACAAGTAAATGTACAAGTCGATGGCATGTACATTTACTTAAGTTTTATGTTATCGACTTGTACATTCACTTACGTTTTATCTTTATGTCATCGATTTGTACAATACGATGGGTAATAAATAAAATGCAAATGTACGATTTGCTGACAAAAATAAAACGTAATTAAATGTGTAAGTTGATGGCATATAAATGAAACTTAAGTAAATGTACAAGTGGATGGCTTGTACATTTACTTACGTTTCATTTATAAGTCGATGGCATATATATAAAACGTAAGTATATGTACAAGTCGATGGCATACATATAAAACAAGTAATTCTACAAGTCGATATATAAAGAGTAACGTATTCCAACTTCTTAAACACTAAGAAATTCATAACGTGTTTGCAGAAAATGGTAAGCTTTTTATGGGTAACAATGACTAATTTTTACCATTTTCTGCGATTATCATTTGAAGCTTAACGTAACCTAACACGTCGATGGATTATAATTAAATGTAAGTAAATGTACAAGTCGATGGCATATAAACAAAACCTAAGTAAATGTACAAGTCGAATGCATATAAATAAAACATAAGTAAATGTACGAGTCACTAGCATATAGATCAAACGTAGGTAAATTTAAAATCTAATGGCACATAAATAAAACGTAAATAAATGTACAAGTCGATGGCTTATAAATAAAACGTTAGTAAATGTACAAATGAATGGCATATAAATAAAACGGAAGTAAATGTACAAGTCGATATATATAGAGTAACGTATCCCAACTTCTTAAACTCTAAAAAATTCATAACACGTGTTTGTTACCTCTAACAAGTTTCCCATTTTCTGCAATGACTAATTTCTACCATTTGCTGTGATTATAATTTCAAGCCTAACGTAACCGAACCTGTCGATGGCATATAAATAAAACGTAAATAAATGTACAAGTCGATGACATAAATAAAAAGTAATGTTTGAGTCGCTGGCAAATACATAAAACGTAAGTAATTGTGTAAGTCGATGGCATATAAATAAAACCTAAGTATATATACAAGTCGATGGCATATGATAATCGATTGTAAAATTCGATATATGCAGAGTAACGTATCCCAACTTCTTACACCCAAAAAATCCAACATGTGTTTGTAGAAAATGATAAAATTTTTATGGGTAACAAATACCAATTTTTACCATTTTCTGTGATTATCATTTCAAGCTTAACGTAACCTAAAATGTGGTTGGCATATAGATATAATGTAAGTAAATATACGAGTCGCTGGCATTAAAATGGAACGTAAGTAAATATATAATCTAATGGCATATAAATAAAACGTAAATAAATGTACAAGTCGATCGCTCATAAGTCAAACGTAGGTAAATGTACAAGTGAATGGTATATAGATGAAACGAAAGTAAATGTACAAGTCGATATATATAGAGAACTTATTCCAACTTCTTAAACCCCCCAAAAAATTCATAACGTGTTTGTTACGCCAAAAAAAGCTTACCATTTTCTACAATGACTAATTTTTACCATTTTCTGTGATAATCATTTCAAGATTAAAGTAACGTAACACGTCAATGGCACGTAAATTAAACGTAAGTAAATGTACGAGTCGCTGGCATATAGATAAAACTTAAGAAAATGTACAAGTCGATGGCTCATAAATAGAAAGTAAGTTAATATACAATTCGATGGCATATAAATAATAAACCGTAAGTGCATGTATAAGTTGATGGCATATAAATATAACGTAAGTAAATGTAAGTAAATGGTTTGGGCACATGTAGAGAATGAGTGAGGAAAGATTGACCAAGAGGATATATGTGTCGGAGGTGGAGGGAACGAGGAGAAGAGGGAGACCAAATTGGAGGTGGAAAGATGGAGTGAAAAAGATTTTGTGTGATCGGGGCCTGAACATGCAGGAGGGTGAAAGGAGGGCAAGGAATAGAGTGAATTGGAGCGATGTGGTATACCGGGGTTGACGTGCTGTCAGTGGATTGAATCAAGGCATGTGAAGCGTCTGGGGTAAACCATGGAAAGCTGTGTAGGTATGTATATTTGCGTGTGTGGACGTATGTATACACATGTGTATGGGGGTGGGTTGGGCCATTTCTTTCGTCTGTTTCCTTGCGCTACCTCGCAAACGCGGGAGACAGCGACAAAAAAAAAATGTAGAAGACGATAGCTTAAGTAAATGTACATGTCGATGGCATATTGATAAAAGGTAAGTAAATACAAGTCGATATATATAGAGCAACGTATCCCAACTTCTTAAACCCTAAAAAATTCATACGCGTTTGTTACCCCTAAAAAGTTGATTTTCAACAATGACTAATTTCTACCATTTTCTGTGATTATCATTTGAAGCGTAACGTAACCTAACCTGTCGATGGCATATAAATAAAACCTAAGTAAATATAGGAGTCGATGGCATATAAATAAAACTAAAGTAAATATACGAGTCGCTGGCATATAAATAAACCGTAAGTAAATTACAAGTCGATGTTATATGAATAAAACGTAAGTAAATGTAGAGTCGCTGGCATATAAATGAAACGTACGTAAATCTATAAATCGATGGCATACAAATAAAACGAAAGTAAATGTACAAATCGATGGCATATAAATAAAACAAGTATATGCACGAGTCGCTGGCATATAAATAAAACGTAAGAAAATGTATAACTAAATGGCATATAGATAAACAGTAAGTAAATGCACAAGTCAATGGCATATAAATAAAACGTAAGTAAATGTACAAGTCAATGTATATAGAGTAACGTATCCCAACTTCTTAAACCCTAAAGAATTCCTAACATTTGTTTGTTACCCCTAAAAATTTTACCATTTTCTACAATGACTAATTTTTACCATTTTCTGTGATTATCATTTCAAGCCTAACGTAACCTAACCTTTCGATGGCACATAAATAAAAAGTAAAATTACAATTCGATGTCATATAAATAAATCGTAAGTAAATGTACAGGTCGATGACTTATAGATTTTAAGTAAATGTACATGTCGACGGTATATTGATAAAAGGTAAGTAAATGTAAAAGTCGATATATATATATATATATATATATATATATATATATATATATATATATATATATATATATATATTTTATCCCTGGGGATAGGGGAGAAAGAATACTTCCCACGTATTCCTTGCGTGTCGTAGAAGGCGACTAAAAGGGGAGGGAGCGGGGGGCTGGAAATCCTCCCTTCTCATTTTTTTTTTTTTTAATTTTCCAAAAGGAACAGAGAACGGGGCCAGGTAAGGATATTCCCTCAAAGACCCATTCCTCTGTTCTTAACGCTACCTCGCTAACGCGGGAAATGGCGAATAGTTTGAAAAAAAATTATATATATATATATATATATATATATATATATATATATATATATATATATGAGAGAGAGAGAGAGAGAGAGAGAGAGAGAGAGAGAGAGAGAGAGAGAGAAACGTATAACAACTTTTTAAACCCTAAAAAATGCATAACATGTATCTGTTACCCCTAAAATGTTTACCATTTTCTACAAGGACTAATTTTTACCATTTTCTATGATTATCATTTCAAGCCTAACGTAACCTAACCTGTCGATGGCATATAAATACAACGTAAGTAAATATTCGAGTCTCTGGCATATAAATAACGTAAGTAAATGTACAATTCGATGGCTTAAGGGTACAACGTAAGTGAATGTACAAGTCAATGGAATATAAATATAACGAAAGTAATATATATATAAGATATATATAGAGTAACGTATTCCAACTTCTTAAACCCTAATAAATTCATGACGTGTTTGTTACGCCTAAAAAGTTTACCATTTTATACAACGATTAATTTTTACCATTTTTTGTGATTATCATTTCAAGCCTAATGTAACCTAACCCGTCGATGGTATATAAATGAAAAAAGTAAAAGTACAAATCGATGGCATATAAATAAAACGTAAGTAGATGTACAAGTCGATGACATATATAAAACATATGTATATGTATATGTAAAAGTAGATGGCATATAAATAAAACGTAAGTAAATGTAAAAGGAAATATATAGAGTAACGTATCCCAAATTTTTAAACCTTAAAAACTTATAAAATGTGCTTCTTACTCCTAAAAAAAATTACCATTTTCTACAATGACTAATATTCAACATTTTCTCTGATTATTATTTCAAGCCTAAAGTAACCTACCCTGTCGATGGCATATAAATGAAATGTAAGTAAATGTACAAGTCGATGGCATATAAATAAAACAAGAAATGTGCAAGTCTTTATATATTGAGTAACGTATCCCAACTTCTTAAACCCTAAAAAATTCATAACGTGTTTCTTACCCCCAAAAAGTTAACCATTTTTCTACAATAACTAATTTTTACCATTTTCTGTGATCATCATATCAAGCTTAACGTAACCTAACTTGTCGATAGCATATACATAAAATGTAAGTAAATGTACAAGTAGATGTCATATAGATAAAAAGTAAGTAAATATACAAATCGGTGGCTTATAAATCAATTTTAAGTAAATGTACAAGTCGATGGCATACGAATAAAAAAATTAAAATTCAATGTCGATATAGATAAAAGCTAAGTAAATGTACAAGTCGATGGCTTATAAATCAATTTTAAGCAAATGTACAAGTCGATAGCATATAAATAAAACAAAATTAAAATAATTCAATGTCAATATAGATAAAACCTAAGTAAATGTACAAGTCGATGGCTTATAAATCAATTTTAAGTAAATTTACAAGTCTATGGCATATAAATGAAACACAAGTAAATGTACAAGTCGATATATATAGAGTAACATCGCAACTTCTTAAACCCTAAAAAAATCATAACGTTTTTGTAACCATTAGTAAGATTACCGTTTTCTAAAAAACTACGTTTTACCATTTTTTGTGATTATCATTTCAAGCCTAACGTTACCTAACCCGTCGATACCATATAAATAAAAGGAAAGTATATGTACAAGTCGGTGGCATATAAGCAAAACATAAATCTAAAAGTCGATATATATAGAGTAACGTACACCAGCTTCTTAAACCCTAAAAAATTCTTGATGTGTTTGTTACTCCTAAAAATTTTACCATTTTCTACAATAACTAATTTTCATCATTTTCTGTGATTATTATTTGAAGCCTAACGTAACCTAACCTTTCGATAGCATATAAATAAAACTAAATCAAAATTACAATTCGATGTCAATACAGATAAAACGTAAGTAGATGTACAAGTCGATGGCATACAAATAAAACGTAAGTAAATGTACGAGTCGATATATATAGAGTAACGTATCGTAACTTTTTAAACCCTAAAAAATTCATAACGTGTTTGTTACCCCTAAAAAGATGACAGTTTTCTACAATAACTACTTTTTACCATTTTTTGTGATTATCATTTCAAGTCTAACGTAACCTAACCCGTCGATGGCATATAAATAAGAGGAAAGTAAATGTACAGTCGATGGCATATAAATATGACGTAAATTAATGTACAAGTCGATGGCATATAAGCAAAACATAAGTAAATGTAAAAGTCGATGTCATATGAATAAAACATAAGAAAATGTACGAGTCGCTGGCAAATAAATAAAACTTAAGTAAATATACAATTCGATGGCATATACCTAAAACGTAAGTAAAAGTACAAGTCGATATTTATAGAGTAACGTATACCAAATTCCTAACCCTAATAAATTCTTAATATGTGTTTGTTACCCCTAAAAAGTTTACCATTTTCTACAATGACTAATTTTTACCATTTTCTGTGATTATTATTTGAAGCCTAACGTAACCTAACCTGTCGATAGCATATAAATAGAATGCAAGTAAATGTACAAGTCGATGTCATATAGATAAAACGTAAGTAAATATACAAATCGGTGGCATATAAATCAAACGTAAGTAAATGTACGAGTTTTCTGTAATTATTATTTGAAGCCTAACGTAACTAACTTTTCGATAGCATATAAATAAAGGAAAATTAAAATTATAATTCGATGTCAATATATATATATATATACAACCTAAGTAAATGTACAAGTAGATGGGTTATAAATGAATTTTAAGTAAATGTACATGATGGCATATCAATAAATGGTAAGTAAAAGTAGATATATATAGAGAGAGTAACGTATCGCAACTTCTTAAACCTTACAAAATTCATAAAGTGTTTCTTACCCCTTAAAAGGTTACCATTTTCTACAATGACTAATTTTTACCATTTTCTGTGATAAGCATATAAAGCCTAACGCAACTTAACCTGTCAATAGCATATGAATAAAATGTAAGCAAATTTACAAGTCGGTGTCATATAGATAAAACGTAAATATACAAATCGATGGCATATAAATCAAACGCAAGTAAATGTACAAGTTTTCTGCGATTCTTATTTGAAACCTAACGCAAGCTAACCTTTCGATGGCATATAAATAAAACGAAAGTTAAATTGCAATTCGATGTCAATATAGATGAAATATGAGTAAATGTTCAAGTCGATGGGTTATAAATGAATTTTAAGTAAATGTACATGTCGATGGCATATCAATAAAAGGTAAGGAAATGCAAAAGTCGATATATATAGAGTAACGTATCCCAACTTCTTAAAACCTTAAAAAATTCATAACATGTGTTTCTTACCCCTTAAAAGTTACCATTTTTTACAATGACTAATTTTTACCATTTTCTGTGATTATCATCTGAAGCCTAAAGTAATCTAACCTGTCGAAAGCATATGAATAAATTGTAAGTAAATGTACAAGTCGACGGCATATAGATAAAACGTAAGTAAATATACAAATCGATGGCATATAAATCAAACGTAAGAAAATGTACGAGTTTTCTGTGATTATTATTTGAAGCCTAACGTAACCTAACCTTTCGATGGCATATAAATAAAACGAAATTAAAATTACGATTCGATGTCAATATAGATACAACGTAAGTAAATGTACAATTTCAAGTAAATGTACCTGTCTATGGCATATTAATAAAAGGCAAGTAGATGTAAAGTCGATACATATAAAGTAACGTATCCCAACTTCTTAAACCCTAAAAAATTCATAACGTGTTTCTTACCCCTAAAAAGTTCACCATTTTCTACTATGACTAATTTTTACCATTTTCTGCGATTATCATTTCAAGCCTATTGTAACCTAACCTGTCGATGGTATAGAATTAAAATGTAAATATACGAGTCGCTTGCATATAATTAAACGAAAGTAAATGTACAATGCGATACATATATAGAGAGTAACGTATTCAAACTTCTTAAACCACAAAAAATTCATAACGTGTTTCTTAGGCCAAGAAAATCTACCATTTTCTACAATGACTAATTTTTACCGTTTTCTGTGATTATTTCAAGCCTAACGTAACCTAACCCGACAATGGAATATAATTGAATGTAAGTAAATGTACAAGTCGATGGCATAATGAAAAGTAAGTAAATGTACAGGTCGATGGCATATAGATATAACGAAAGTAAATGTACAAGTCGATGACATATATAAAACATAAGTAAATGTAAAAGTCGTTGACATAAATAAAACGTAAGTAAATGTACAAGTCGATATATATAGAGTAACGTATCCCAACTTCTTAAAACCTAAAAAATTGATAAAGTGGTTGTTATCCCTAAAAAGTTTACCATTTTCTACAATGACTACTTTTTACCATTTTCTGTGATTATCATTTCAAGCCTAACGTAACGTAACCTATCGATGGCATATAAATAAAATGTAAGTAGATGTACAAGTCGATGGCATGTAAATAAAACAAATATGCAAGTCGATAGCATATATATAAAACAAGTAAATGTAAAAGTCGATGGCATGTAAATAAAACTTAATTAAATGTGAAAGCCGATGGCATATAAATAAAATGTAAGTAAATGTACAAGTCAATGGCATATAAATAAAACGTACGTAAATATGCAAGTCGATAGCATATAAATAAAACGTACGTAAATATGCAAGTCGATAGCATATATATAAAACCTACGTAAATATGCAAGTCGATAGCATATATATAAAACCTAAGTAAATTTACAAGTCCATGGCATATAAATAAAACGTAAATGAATGTGAAAGCCGATGGCATATAAATAAAATGTAAGTAAATGTACAAGTCGTTGGCTTATAAATATAACGTAACTGTACAAGTCAATGGCATATAAAAAAAAAAAAGGCAAGTAAATGTACAAGTCGATGGCATATAAATCAAACGTAAGTAGATCTACGAGTCGATGGCATGTATAGAAAACTTAAGTAAATGTTCAAGTCGATATATACAGAGTAACGTATCCCAATTTCTTAAACCCTAAAAAATTCATAACGTGTTTGTTACCCCTAAAAAGTTCACCATTTTCTACAATGACTAATTTTTACCATTTTCTGTGATTATCATTTCAAGCCTAACGTAACCTAACCTGTCGATAGCAAATGAATAAAATATAAGTAAATGTAAGAGTCGCTGGCATATAAATAAAAGGTAAGTATATGTATAAAGCGATGGCATATACAAACGCAAGTAAATGTATAATTCGTTGGCATAGATATAATACGTAAGTAAATGTACAAGTCGATATATATAGAGTAACGTATCCCAACTTCTTAAATCTTAAAAATTCATAAAGTGTTTGTTACCCCTAAAAGTTGACCATTTTCTACAATCATTAATTTTTACCATTTTCTGTGATCATTTCAAGCCTAACGTAACCTAAGCTGTCGATGGCATATAAATAAAACAAATAAATGTACAAATCGATGGCATATAGATAAAACGAAAGTAAATATACAAGTCGATGGCATATAAATAAAACGTAAGTTAATGTACAAGTCGATGGCATAAAAAGGCTCGGTCATACGTCGACATAATGTATGTTCTGACGAGGGCTGGGATGCCCTTCCGCGATATGGCCCGCTCGATAGTGCTATGGTTAACACTATCGAATGCTTTGGCCATGTCGAGGAATGCCAAGTGCACACCGTGGGCGTGTGCCCGCGCACGACCGACGATCGCATCCAAGATCGTGAGGTTCTCAAGGCATCCGTCTATTGGGACGAATGCCTTTTGAGCTTCATCGATCCGGACGAGGCTCGAGATGCGGCTGCTCAAGATTTTGTGGAGCATGCGGACTACGGCACAGGAGATGGCGATAGGCCTGTAGTCCTTGGGTTCGGTTGGGTTGGGTACCTTAGGTATCAGCACCGTTCTGTTTGCCTTCAGTGGCTCTGGTAACGCAGACGTAGCTATCCAGAGGTTGAACATTTTGGCCAGAACCCTCGGAGGAATGGACTTCAGCAATCGAGTCGACATTCCATCAGGTCCAGGGGCAGATGTTCTGGTGGCTTTGAGGTGGTGTGCTACCTCGTCTACAGTTATAATCTCCGCTAGTTGTTCACGTACTGGGTCATAATCGGTGATGGCACGTCCATCCGGCTCAGATGGTCGAGAAAAGAGAGCCCCCCAAAAGGGATCGAGGCGTTCCGGCACAACCGAAGTTGGCGGTACCTCCCAATCGACTTTGAGAACTTGTCCAGCGGCCAAAGACCTATTCTCACGATGGAGTCTCTGTACGTTGCGGTACTGCTCTCTTCTAAGCCGGTTTCCACGCAAAGGAGCCTCTTCCGCGCGGCGTACGCGGCCAGAGCACGCTTACTGCCTTGAACCACCACCACGATTCGGGCGGTCTTCGGGCGAGCTAAGGAGCTTAGCATTTGTGATGCGTGCTCTGCAACTGCCCTGGTTGCGGCGAAGCTGTCAACCTGACGCAGATGGTTGTTGGCTCCATTTAGGACGTCCTCGCCCCACGATAGACTTGTGGGGACGAGTAATAATGTGTCGAAATAAGCGATAGTCTCCGCCACAAAAGAAGCAATTGATTGGGGTTGGGGTACCCGCGGAGCAGCTGGAACAGTTAAAACCGTGGGAGTATTCTCACCACTGGGTTCCACACACACGTACATCCCTGTACGTGGTGCTTCCTCCGGGGTGCCACTCCGCGTGTTGCTTCCTATTGTGGCTGGGACACGCCTCTCAATCGGCGCACCATCCAACATCTCGCTCTCACCAGTTTCCTGGAGGAGGTTTGAGTTCAAGGTCAGTTCCTGAACCCTGGTCTTATACGACGCTTTGCGTAGGAGACCTTTGATCACTTCGACCGTCCTAGAAGGGATAATCTCCTGCAACCGCTGGTTCAAGCCCTGCCCGGCAACTAGCGAGGGACCAGCTGCCATCCCAGCCTCAGCCCTGGCGAGGAGCTCAATCTCCTCGTCAGACCACAGAGCCTTGGATAGAATGTGCCTGGTAGCCAACTCCTGGTGAAAGGAGCTGGCATGTGCCTGCCTTTCGTGGACCCTACGGCCCCGAAAGCTGGCGAAGGTCTTCCCACAATGTGGGCAAGAGGGTGAACGGTCGTCGGCCGTTCCCTCATGGCTGTTGTTGGTACCCGACATACCAACAGAGGCTGGTACGCTATTCCTAAGGAATGGGATACGCGTGACGGGTACCACGAGGCGAAAACACGTGACAAGGGTAGACGCTTCGGCTTTGGTCGCACAGTGCTGCCGCCCGAAGGAAGCATAGGACTGCAGTCAGACGATGGACACTGCCGCTGTGCTTCAGTCCTGGGGATTTCCCCAGAGGATATATGTGTCAGTGTGGAGGAAACTAGTAGGGAGACCAAATTGGAGGTGGAAAGATGGAGTGAAAAAGATTTTGTGATCGGGGTCTGAACATGCAGGAGGGTGAAAGGCGTGCAAGGAATATAGTGAATTGGAACGATGTGGTATACCGGGATCGACGTGCTGTCAATGGACTGAACCAGGGCGTGTGAAGCGTCTGGGGTAAACCATGGAAAGTTCTGTGGGGCCTGGATGTGGAACGGGAGCTGTGGTTTCGGTGCATTATTACATGACAGCTGGAGACTGAGTGTGAACGAATGGGGCCTTTGTTGTCTTTTCCTAGCACTACCTTGCACACATGAGGGGGTTGTTATGCCATGTGTGGCGAGGTGGCGATGGGAATGAATAAAGCGAGACAGTATGAATTATGTACATGTGTATATATGTATATGTCTGTATATATATGTATACATTGAGATGTATAAGTATGTATATTTGCGTGTGTGGACGTGTATGTATATACATGTGTATGTGGGTGGGTTGGGCCATTCTTTCGTCTGTTTCCTTGCGCTACCTCGCTAACGCGGGAGACTGCGACAAAGCAAAATAAATCAAATAAATAAGTAGTTGCCCTACTATCCCAGTAAACGTAGCTGGACAACTTCCGACTCTCAGCTGTTGGTTGGTATGTACTGGATAACCAACCAACGGAGCTAGGGCTTAGAGTGCGCAATCACTCGAGTTACTCGGCTTGAAGGCTTTATAAAAGAGTGATAATCCGTCGCGACTCGCGTTCCATACCACACACACCCAGCCAGCCTCCTCCTCACTTTCCATGCCGGCGTAGGAGGTCTGGTGGCGAAATACACAACTCCTCTTAATCTATACGTCTACTGGTTGGAGGATTTTGCCATTGATTGGCGCGACAAATCCCCTAACCTTTTTCCGGGTTAAACCTTAGTGGATCGCAGTGAGGAGTCTGCTCTGCCACTCACGGCACCCAGGCTGGTACGCAAGTCGTATGCAAACAGTTCGATACAGCACATCAGGTTTTGGTTGATCCGTATTTGGGATGGGATAGAGCAGCAACTGTAGCTCTCAACTATACCAAATTTCCCCCCTTTGCTGCTGCTGCGGCATTGGGGTAGAACACTAAGACCTACGATCCGCACGCGCACCGTCAAGCAACATGATGCATGTACTTGCCGAGGCGCCGGGGTAGAAACTTAGGTCCCCCCCTTACCGTGTCATCATTATCATCATAACTGGCCGGGGCGGGTGCCACCACAACATCCCGCCCCCTTTTTAAAACAAGGAGAAAATCCCATCTTGTGGAATTCTCAGGAAATGTGCTGCATTGAAGGCGTCGGGGAAAGGCAGGCAGCACTCACAATAGGAAAAAGCCATAAACGGTGAGGCGTCGTCTCCCCGTGCCGCAGCGGGTGCCATGAAGGTTACATATGGAGAAGAATGTCTTGGAAAAGACAGACCAAGGATATCATTAGACTGGGTCTAATGGCATTGAATGATATTACTGATGCTGCTGCCGCTGGTGTTGTTGCTGCGGCGGCGGCATTGGGGTCGAACACACTACGATTAGCACGTGCACGGCCAAGCGACATGATGCATGTACTTGCAGAGGCCTCGATGTAGTAACTTAGGTCTCCCTGTACCGTCGTCTAACAAACCAACAAAAAGGAGAACCAAGGCGCCTACAACCAAGGATCTCCACAGGCATTCGTACAAGTATGACAAGACTCTTATGGTTTTTATGCCTAACCCAACCTAACCTAGCCTAACTTAACCAAACATAACCCTATCAGTCGCAACAAGCCTCTGATAGTGCAGACTGCATTTCACAGATGCAGTAGCAACAGAGTTGTTTAAAGGTTGAAATAGTATAGGCTGTCCACACTCAACAATAGCTTGCTCTGTCCAGGAGCACTCTGCTTTCGCTGCTCAGGCTGTGAAGGAGAACCAAGGCGCCTACGACCAAGGAACTACACAGTCATTCGTACAAGTATGAAAAGGCTCTGTTTTTCATGCCCCAAATTCAGCATCTATACGAGTTCGTCACTAAGTAGATAATGAGGAGGCATCTGTCATGGTTCCATAGGTATCAACCATAGAATTATCCCCATATACTTCTTTTTGTCTTTCGCGGTTTCCATTCTCTAGACATGCTTTGCTTGAGCTTTTGCTCAAACAAACATGTAGGCGAACCCCAGCATATTCGCCATATATCCCATCAGTCGAAATAAACCCTTGAAAGGGCAAACTGTACTTCACAGAAACGGCAGCAGAGTCACCATTTTAAAGGTTAAAATAGTGTAGGCTGTTTGCACTCAGCAAAGGGTTGCTCTATCCAAGAGGATTCCGCTTTCGCTGCTCAGGCTGTGAAGAACCAAGGCGCCTACGACCAAGGAACTCCACAGGCATTCGGAAAAGTAGAAAAGACATGTTTTTCATGCTCCAAATTCAGGATTTATAAGAGTCCGTCACTAAGTAGATAACGAGAAGCCATTTATAATGGTTTGATAGGTATCAACCATAGAAGTATCCTAATATGCTTCTTTTTGTCGGGACACTAGATCATGGGAAACATTTGCAAGCCCCAAGCCCCATCAAGAAGAGGTTTGAACGGATTACCCACTCCTTTCAGAGGGGGAAAGCACGTTGAACCCTTCTGTGTAGCGCGCGTGCGGCCCAGAACATCTAAGGGCATCACAGACCTCTTATTGCTCAATCTCCTGCGGCGTCGCTCAAGAAAGGCATTTGCTCTTGGCGCGCCGAAGGAGTCAGAAGCCGTGGGTAGATATAGGAAAAAAGATGTAACTTAGGTCTCCCCGTACAATATCAGGCTGGAGTAAAGCTCTACAGGGTCTTTTTTCCCCGCTCTTTGGCGCAGGCCCAACGTTCTCCTGCCTGTGGGTACACTAGATAGTAGATAAGGACATTGGGAATCACTAACTCATTCATAAGCGTCACTATTTAGATTACAAGGCATTTGTTAACAGTACACATACCAAGCAGAGCATGTGCATTGAAGGAGGATGCTTGTACTTACACTTGCATGGCTTAATCTTTGACACTTATGCACGGCCCGTAAAATGCATGGCTTATCCTGTGACCGACACGCATACACCCCGTCCCAAAGGTGCATGCATGCTTTGTCTCTCTGGGTCTGGCCAACACCAGCTTGACTTGTTACTACCACCAAGAGTCATAATAATCATTTGGGCGGCCGCTGCTGCACCGGTGTAAGACGCTCGAGACTGGATGACGCCGCCGAACCTCTCACAGCATACATGCACCCACAACAACACCAACCACCACCAGTCAGGCTTGACTGACTGCCTGCTTCGACTGAAGCAGAGGAGCGTGTTCAGTGAGAAAGCGAAAAACTAACAACGACAGGCGCCTATGTGTGGTCATCTTCGAATAATGGTTTCTCTATCATCACATGGAACATACACACCAATGTATGCATGCCATCAGATTTTGGCTGCCTGCTTCGACTGATGCAGGGACGCATGCTATCTGAGAAAGCGAAAAAAAAACAACGACACGTGCCTATTTGTGGTCATCTTTCGGGTTTTACCATTTCTATTATCCCATGGAACATGCACAAAAATGTATGAATGCCTTCGGATTCTTTTATGTTACCTTCCCTTTTGACTCATCGAGGAGGAGGAGTTTGCAGGTAGAAACTCAGGTCCCCCCATACTTTCACAAACCTTCTTAAGCAAACGACCGACCTCACCTCACAACAAATCATCCATGCTTCTTTCTCTTTCTGTCCATCAACTTATATGCCTCTGTGGTAACAGAATTCAACTTTACATTGCTTTTCCACACACCTGCTAAGCATTTACAACGCCCAAGGATTGCGATATTACCATTGGAAAACTGCAAACATTTCATTCGCTGTTCGCTCAAAAGGTTTCTTTTCGTTCCTGTAATCGCTTAGGAGAGAGGTATTTGCTCTTGGCGCGCCGAAGGAGTCAGAAGCCGTGGATACATACAGTAAAGGAATGAAAAAAAGCAAAAAAACAAATCCTCATTGGGGACTCCTTCGGAGAAGACTAAGAACGATCCCCATGACATCCAAAAAGAGCGCTTCTTGGTTTCATGGTAATCGCTCTCTAATAGTTCCCAGGACGTTTAAAGGGGCAAATGTATCGAAGGAGCGATCGATGGTCCATAGGTAATGTGTAGCGCCTGACCCTACGCTACTTGCCTAGTACTCAACGCCAAGAAGAAGTGGTCGACGTCGAGAAAAGTTTCGCCAAATGCAAACATATCTAGGTAGCTTGGTCTTTTCGAAGACATTATTGTTTTGTGAGATAACTGTACGGGGAGACCCAAGTTTCTACCTCGGCAAGTACATACATCATGTCACTTGGCCGTGCGTGTGCGAATCTTATTATTAGTGTTCGAACCCAGTGCCACCGACGAAGTTGCAGGAGCCTTCTTCAATGCCATTAGACCCAGTCTAATGACATCATTGTTGTCTCTTTTTGAAGACCTTCTCCGTATGGAACAGTCACGGCACATTTGCTGTGCTACGAGGGAGACGACGCCTGACTGCTGAAGTAATAAGTCTTGTAAGGCTTTTTCCTGGTGGAGGCAGACCTACGAATCGCACGCGCACGGTCAAGCGAAATGACATGATGTATGCAGTTGCCGAGGCAGAAGTCCCCTCTTAACGTCTCATCATCATTATCATAAAAATTGGCTGGTGCGGGTGTCATCACAACATCCCGCCAATTGTTAAAACAAGGAGAAAATCCCATCTTGGGGAATTTTCAGGATATGTTCTGCATTGAAGGCGACGGGGGACACGACGCCTGACCGCGAAAGTAATATGAAATCTTGTAAGGCTTTTACTGGTGTGAGTGCCGCCTGCCTTCCCGTCGCCTTCAATGCAGCACCTTTCTTGGTTTCATGGGAATCGCTCTCTAATAGTTTCTAAAGAAGCAAATGTATCGGAGGAGCGATTGATGGTCCATAGGTAATGTATAGCGCCTGGCACTATCCTACTTGCCTAGTACTCAACGCGAAGAAGTGGTCGACGTTGAGAAAAGTTCCGCCAAATACAAACCCAGCTAGGTAGCTTGGTCTTTTCGAAGACATTGTTGGTTTCTGAGATGACGGTACGGAGAGACCTAAGTTTCTACTTCTGCGCCTCGGCAAGTACATGCATCATGTCGCTTGGCCGTGCGCATCGTAGTATTAGTGTTCGTCCCAAATGCCGCCGAAGAAGCAGCAGGAGCCTTCTTCAATGCCATTAGATCCAGTCTAATGACATCATTGTTGTCTCTCTTTGAAGAACTTCTCCGTATGGAACCGTCATGGAACATTTGCTGTGGCACCGGGTAGACGACGCGTGACTGCCGAAGTAAGTAGTCGTCTTGTAAGGCTTTTCCTGGTGTGAGTGCGGCCTGCCTTCCTCCGTCGCCTTCAATGCAACGCCTTTCTTGGTTTCATGGTAATCGCTCTCTAATACTTCCCAGGACGTTCTAAAGGGACAAATATATCTGAGGAGCGATTGATCCTCCATAGGTAATGTGTAGTTCCTGGCCCTACACTAATTGGCTAGTGCTCAACGCCAAGAAGTGGTCGACGTCGAGAAAAGTTATGCCAAATGCAAACATATCTGGGTAGCTTGGTCTTTTCGAAGACATTATTGTTTTGTGAGAATTGTACGGGGAGACCTAAGTTGCTACCTCGGCAAAGTACATACATCATGTCGCTTGGCCGTGCGTGTGCGAATCGTAGTATTAGTGCTCGAACCTAATGCCACCGACGAAGATGCAGGAGCCTTCTTCAATGCCATAAGACCCAGTCTAATGACATCATTGCTGTCTCTTTTTGAAGACCTTCTCCGTATGGAACCGTCACGGCATATTTGCTATGCTACGAGGGAGACGACGCCTGACTGCTGAAGTAATAAGTCTTGTAAGGCTTTTTCCTGGTGGAGGCAGACCTACGAATCGCACGCGCACGGTCAAGCGAAATGACATGATGTATGCAGTTGCCAAGGCAGAAGTCCCCTCTTAACGTCTCATCATCATTATCATAAAAATTGGCTGGGGCGGGTGTCATCACAACATCCCGCCAATTGTTAAAACAAGGAGAAAATCCCATCTTGGGGAATTTTCAGGAAATGTTCTGCATTGAAGGCGACGGGGGACACGACGCCTGACCGCGAAAGTAATATGAAATCTTGTAAGGCTTTTACTGGTGTGAGTGCCGCCTGCCTTCCCCGTCGCCTTCAATGCAGCACCTTTCTTGGTTTCATGGTAATCGCTCTCTAATAGTTCCCAGGACGTTCTAAAGGGACAAATGTATCGGAGGAGCGATCGATGGTCCACATGCAATGTGTAGCGCCTGGCGCTACGCTACTTGCCTAGTACTCAAATCCGAGAAGAAGTGGTCAACGTCGAGAAAAGTTCCGCCAAATGCAAACCTAGCCAGGTAGCTTGGTCATTTTGAAGGCATTTTTGGTTTGCGAGATGACGGTACGGGGAAACCTAGGTTTCTACCTCTGCGCCTGGGCAAGTACATGCATCATGTCGCTTGGCCGTGCGCGTGCAAATCGTAGTATGTGTTCGACCCAAATGCCGCCGAAGAAACAGCAGGAGCCTTCTTCACTGCCATAAGACCCAGTCTAATGACATCATTGTTGTGTCCTTTTGAAGACCTTCTCCGTACGGAACCGTCACGGCACATTTGCTGTGGCACGGGGTACACGACGCCTGACTGCCGAAGTAATAAGAAGTCTTGTAAGGCTTTTCCTGGTGTGAGTGCGGCCTGTCTTCCTCCGTCGCCTTCAATGCAGCGCCTTTCTTGGTTTCATGGTAATCGCTCTCTAATAGTTTCCAGGACGTTCTAAAGGGGCAACTGTATCGGTGGAGCGATTGATGGTCCATAGGTAATGTATAGCGCCTGGCACTATCCTACTTGCCTAGCACTCAGCGCCAAGAAGTGGTCGACGTTGAGAAAAGTTCCGCCAAATACAAACCCAGCTAGGTAGCTTGGTCTTTTCGAAGACATTGTTGGTTTCTGAGATGACGGTACGGAGAGACCTAAGTTTCTACTTCTGCGCCTCGGCAAGTACATGCATCATGTCGCTTGGCCGTGCGCGTGCGAATCGTAGTATTAGTGTTCGACCCAAATGACGCCGAAGAAGCAGCAGGAGCCTTCTTCAATGCCATTAGATTCAGTCTAATGACATCATTGTTGTCTCTTTTTGAAGACCTTCTCCGTATGGAACCGTCATGGAACATTTGCTGTGGCACCGGGTACACGACGCGTGACTGCCGAAGTAATAAGAAGTCTTGTAAGGCTTTTCCTGGTGTGAGTGCAGCCTGCCTTCCTTCGTCGCCTTCAATGCAACGCCTTTCTTGGTTTCATGGCAATCGCTCTCTAATAGTTCCCAGGACGTTCTAAAGGGGCAAATGTATCGGAGGAGCGATCGATGGTCCTTAGTTAATGTGTAGCGCCTGGCCCTAGGCTACTTGCCTAGTACTCAACGCCAAGAAGAAGTGGTCGACGTCGAGAAAAGTTATGCCAAATGCACACATATCTAGGTAGCTTGGTCTTTTCGAAGACATTATTGTTTTGTGAGAACTGTACAGCGAGACCTAAGTTTCTACCTCGGCAAGT
>NC_092247.1:13959741-14042706 GCF_036320965.1 Panulirus ornatus | reverse complement strand
AAGCCTTACAAGATTTTATATTACTTTCGCGGTCAGGCGTGGGCCCCGTCGCCTTCAATGCAGAACATTTCCTGAAAATTCCCCAAGATGGGATTTTCTCCTTGTTTTAACAATTGGCGGGATGTTGTGATGACACCCGCCCCAGCCAATTTTTATGATAATGATGAGAGACGTTAAGAGGGGACTTCTGCCTCGGCAACTGCATACATCATGTCATTTCGCTTGACCGTGCGCGTGCGATTCGTAGGTCTGCCTCCACCAGGAAAAAGCCTTACAAGACTTATTACTTCAGCAGTCAGGCGTCGTCTCCCTCGTAGCACAGCAAATGTGCCGTGACGGTTCCATACGGAGAAGGTCTTCAAAACGAGACAACAATGATTTCATTAGACTGGGTCTAATGGCATTGAAGAAGGCTCCTGCAGCTTCGTCGGTGGCATTAGGTTTGAACACTAATACTACGAATCGCACACGCATGGCCAAGCGACATGATGTATGCACTTGCCGAGGTAGGAACTTAGGTCTCCCCCTACAGTTATCTCACAAAACAATAATGTCTTCGAAAAGACCAAGCTACCTAGATATGTTTGCATTTGGCAGAACTTTTCTCGACGTCGACCACTTCTTCTTGGCGTTGAGTACTAGGCAAGTAGCGTAGGGCCAGGCGCTATACATTACCTATGGACCATCAATCGATACATTTGCCCCTTTAGAACGTCCTGGAAACTATTAGAGCGCGATTCCCAAGAAACGAAGAAAGGCGCTGCATTGAAGGCGACGGAGGAAGGCAGGCCGCACTCACACCAGGAAAAGCCTTACAAGACTTCTTATTACTTTCCCAGTCAGGCGTCGTCTACCACGTGCCACAGCAAATGTGCTGTGGCGGTTCCGTACGGAGGTCTTCAAAAGGACACAACAATGATGTCATTAGACTGGGTCTTATGGCATTGAAGAAGGCTCCTGCTGCTTCTTCGGCGGCAATTGGGTCGAACACATACTATGATTTGCATGCGTACGGCCAAGCGACATGATGCATGTACTTGCCGAGGCGCAGAGGTAGAAACTTAGGTTTCCCCGTACCGTCATCTCGCAAACCAATAATGCCTTCAAAATGACCAAGCTACCTAGCTAGGTTTGCATTTGGCGGAACTTTTCTCAACGTCGACCACTTCTCGGCGTTGAGTACTAAGCAAGTAGGATAGTGCCAGGCGCTATACATTACCTATGGACCATCAATCGCTCCTCCGATACATTTGCCCTTTAGAACGTCCTGGAAACTATTAGAGAGCGATTCCCATGAAACCAAGAAAGGCGCTGCATTGAAGGCGACGGAGGAAGGCAGGCCGCACTCACACCAGGAAAAGCCTTACAAGACTTCTTATTACTTCCGCAGTCAGGCGTCGTCTACCCCGTGCCACAGCAAATGTGCCGTGACGGTTCCGTACGGAGAAGGTCTTCAAAAGGACACAACAATGATGTCATTAGACTGGGTCTTATGGCAGTGAAGAAGGCTCCTGCTGCTTCTTCGGCGGCATTGGGGTCGAACACTAATACTACGATTTGCACGCGCACGGCCAAGCGACATGATGCATGTACTTGCCGAGGCGCAGAGGTAGAAACTTAGGTCTCCCCGTACAGTATCTCACAAAACAATAATGTCTTCGAAAAGACCAAGCTACCTAGATATGTTTGCATTTGGCAGAACTTTTCTCGACGTCGACCACTTCTTGGCGTTGAGTACTAGGCAAGTAGCGTAGGGCCAGGCGCTACACATTACCTATGGACCATCGATCGCTCCTCCGATACATTTGTCCCCTTTAGAACGTCCTGGGAACTATTAGAGAGCGATTACCATGAAACCAAGAAAGGCGTTGCATTGAAGGCGACGGAGGAAGGCAGGCCGCACTCACACCAGGAAAAGCCTTACAAGACTTCTTATTACTTCGCTGTCAGGCGTCGTCTACCCCGTGCCACAGCAAATGTTCCATGACGGTTCCATACGGAGAAGGTCTTCAAAAAGAGACAACAATGATGTCATTAGACTGGATCTAATGGCATTGAAGAAGGCTCCTGCTGCTTCTTCGGCGGCATTTGGGTCGAACACTAATACTACGATTCGCACGCGCACGGCCAAGCGACATGATGTATGTACTTGCCGAGGTAGAAACTTAGGTCTCCCCGTACAGTTCTCACAAAACAATAATGTCTTCGAAAAGACCAAGCTACCTAGATATGTTTGCATTTGGCAGAACTTTTCTCGACGTCGACCACTTCTTGGCGTTGAGTACTAGGCAAGTAGCGTAGGGCCAGGCGCTACACATTACCTATGGACCATCGATCGCTCCTCCGATACATTTGCCCCTTTAGAACGTCCTGGGAACTATTAGAGAGCGATTACCATGAAACCAAGAAAGGCGTTGCATTGAAGGCGACGGAGGAAGGCAGGCCGCACTCGCATAAGGAAAAGCCTTACAAGACTTCTTATTACTTCTGCAGTCAGGCGTCGTCTACCCCGTGCCACAGCAAATGTTGTATGACTGTTCCATACGGATAAGGTCTTCAAAAAGAGACAACAATGATGTCATTAGACTGGATCTAATGGCATTGAAGAAGGCTCCTGCTGCTTCTTCGGCGGCATTTGGGTCGAACACTAATACTAGGATTTGCACGTGCACGGCCAAGCGACATGATGCATGTACTTGCCGAGGCGCAGAGGTAGAAACTTAGGTTTCCCCGTATCGTCATCTCGCAAACCAATAATGCCTTCAAAATGACCAAGCTACCTAGCTAGGTTTGCATTTGGCGGAACTTTTCTCGACGTTGACCACTTCCTTTCGGGGTTGAGTACTAGGCAAGTAGCGTAGCGCCAGGCGCTACACATTGCATCTGGACCATCGATCGCTCCTCCGATACATTTGTCCCTTTAGAACGTCCTGGGAACTATTAGAGAGCGATTACCATGAAACCAAGAAAGGTGCTGCATTGAAGGCGACGGGGAAGGCAGGCGGCACTCACACCAGTAAAAGCCTTACAAGATTTCATATTACTTTCACGGTCAGGCGTCGTGTGCCCCGTCGCCTTCAATGAGAACATTTCCTGAAAATTCCCCAAGATGGGATTTTCTACTTGTTTTAACAATTGGCGGGATGTTGTGATGACTCTCGCCCCAGCCAATTTTTATGATGATGATGATGAGACGTTAAGAGGGGACTTCTGCCTCGGCAACTGCATACATCATGTCATTTCACTTGACCGTGTGCGTGCAATTCGTAGGTCTACCTCCACCAGGAAAAAGGCTTAGAAGACTTATTACTTCAGCGGTCAGGCATAGTCTCCCTCGTAGCACAGCAAATGTGCCGTGACGGTTCCATATGGAGAAGGTCTTCAAAAAGAGACAACAATGATGTCATTAGACTGGGTCTTATGGCATTGAAGGCTCCTGCAACTTCGTCGGTGGCATTGGGTTCGAACACTAATACTACGATTCGTACACGCACGGCCAAGCGACATGATGCATGTACTTGCCGAGATAGAAACTTGGGTCTCCCCGTACAGTTCTCACAAGACAATAATGTCTTCGAAAAGACCAAGCTACCTAGATATGTTTGCATTTGGCAGAACTTTTCTCGACGTCGACCACTTCTTGGCGTTGAGTACTAGGCAAGTAGCGTAGGGCCAGGCGCTACACATTACCTATGGACCATCAATCGCTCCTCCGATACATTTGTCCCTTTAGAACGTCCTGGGAAGTATTAGAGAGCGATTACCAAGAAACAAAGAAAGGCGTTGCATTGAAGGCGACGGAGGAAGGCAGGCCGCACTCGCACCAGGAAAAGCTTTACAAGACTTCTTACTTCGGCAGTCAGGCGTCGTGTACCCGGTGCCGTAGCAAATGTTCCATGATGGTTCCCTACGGAGAAGGTCTTCAAAAAGAGACAACAAAGATGTCATTAGACTGGATCTAATGGCATTGAATAAGGCTCCTGCTGCTTCTTCGGCGGCATTGGGGTCGAACACTAATACTATGATTCGCATGCGCACGGCCAAGCGACATGATGCATGTACTTGCCGAGGCGCAGAAGTAACTTGGGTCTCCCCGTACAGTTCTCACAAGACAATAATGTCTTCGAAAAGACCAAGCTACTTAGATATGTTTGCGTTTGGCATAACTTTTCTCGACGTCAACCACTTCTTCTTGGCGTTGAGTACTAGGCAAGTAGCGTAGGGCCAGGCGCTACACATTACCTATGGACCATCAATCGCTCCTCCGATACATTTGCCCCTTTAGAACGTCCTGGGAAGTTTTAGAGAGCGATTACCATGAAACCAAGAAAGGCGTTGCATTGAAGGCGACGGAGGAAGGCAGGCCGCACTCGCACCAGGAAAAGCCTTACAAAACTTCTTATTACTTCCGCAGTCAGGCGTCGTGTACCCCGTGCCATAGCAAATGTGCCGTGACTGTTCCGTGCGGAGAAGGTCTTCAAAAGGACACAACAATGATGTCATTAGACTGGGTCTTATGGCAGTGAAGCAGGCTCATGCTGTTTCTTCGGCGGCATTTGGGTCGAACACTAATACTAGGATTTGCACGTGCACGGCCAAGCGACATGATGCATGTACTTGCCGAGGCGCAGAGGTAGAAACTTAGGTTTCCCCGTATCGTCATCTCGCAAACCAATAATGCCTTCAAAATGACCAAGCTACCTGGCTAGGTTTGCATTTGGCGGAACTTTTCTCGACGTTCAGCACTTCTTCTCGGCGTTGAGTACTAGGCAAGTAGCGTAGCGCCAGGCGCTACACATTGCATGTGGACCATCGATCGCTCCTCCGATACATATGTCCCTTTAGAAAGTCCTGGGAACTATTAGAGAGTGATTACCATGAAACCAAGAAAGGTACTGCATTGAAGGCGACGGGGAAGGCAGTCGGCACTCGCACCAGTAAAAGCCTTACAAGATTTCATATTACTTTCGCGGTCAGGTGTCGTGTCCCCCGTCGCCTTCAATGCAGAACATTTCCTGAAAATTCTACAAGATGGGATTTTCTCCTTGTTTTAACAATTGGCGGGATGTTGTGATGACACCCGCACCAGCCAATTTTTATGATAATGATGATGAGACTTTAAGAGGGGACTTCTGCCTCAGCAAGTGCATACATCATGTAATTTCGCTTGACCGTGTGCGTGCGATTCGTAGGTCTGCCTTCACCAGGAAAAAGCCTTACAAGACTTATTACTTCAGCAGTCTGGCGTCGTCTCCCTCGTAGCACAGCAAATGTGCCGTGACGGTTCCATACGGAGAAGGTCTTCAAAAAGAGACAACAATGATGTCATTATACTGGGTATTATGGCATTGAAGAAGGCTCCTCCAACTTCGTTGGTGGCATTGGGTTCGAACAGTAATACTACGATTCGCACACGCACGGCCAAGCGACATGATGTATGTACTTGCCGAGGTAGAAACTTAGGTCTCCCCATACAGTTATCTCACAAAATAATAATGTCTTCGAAAAGACCAAGCTACTTAGATATGTTTGCATTTGGCATAACTTTTCTCGAACGTCGACCACTTCTTGGCGTTGAGTACTAGGCAAGTAGCGTAGGGCCAGGCGCTACACATTACCTATGGACCATCAATCGCTCCTCCGATACATTTGTCCCTTTAGAACGTCCGGGAACTATTAGAGCGCGATTACCATGAAACCAAGAAAGGCGTTGCATTGAAGGCGACGGAGGAAGGTAGGCCGCACTCACACCAGGAAAACCCTTACAAGACTTCTTATTACCTCGGCAGTCAGGCGTCGTGTACCCCGTGCCACAGCAAATGTTCCATGACGGTTCCATACGTAGAAGGTCTTCAAAAAGAGACAACAATGATGTCATTAGACTGGATCTAATGGCATTGATGAAGGCTCCTGCTGCTTCTTCGGCGGCATTTGGGCCGAACGCTAATAGTACGATTCGCACGCACACGGCCAAGCGACATGATGCATGTACTTGCCGAGGCGCAGAAGTAGAAACTTAGGTCTCCCCGTACCGTCATCACAGAAACCAACAATGTCTTCGAAAAGACCAAGCTACCTAGCTGGGTTTGTATTTAGCGGAACTTTTCTCAACGTCGACCACTTCTTCTTGGCGTTGAGTACTAGGCAAGTAGGATAGTGCCAGGCAGTATACATTACCTATGGACCATCAATCGCTCCACCGATACATTTGCTCCTTTAGAACGTCCTAGAAACTATTAGAGAGCGATTCCCATGAAACCAAGAAAGGCGTGGCATTGAAGGCGACGGAAGAAGGCAGGCCGCACTCACACCAGGAAAAGCCTTACAAGACTTATTACTTCGGCAGTCAGGCGTCGTGTACCCCGTGCCACAGCAAATGTGCCGTGACGGTTCCGTACGGAGAAGGTCTTCAAAAGGACACAACAATGTCATTAGACTGGGTCTTATGACAGTGAAGAAGGCTCCTGCTGCTTCGTCGGCGGCATTTGGGTCGAACACATACTAGGATTTGCACGCGCACGGCCAAGCGACATGATCCATGTACTTGCCGAGGCGCAGAGGTAGAAACTTAGGTTTCCCCGTACCGTCAACTCGCAATACAATAATGCCTTCAAAATGACCAAGCTACCTAGCTAGGTTTGCATTTGGCGGAACTTTTGTCGACGTTGACCACTTCGTCTCGGCGTTGAGTACTAGGCAAATAGCGTAGCGCCAGGCGCTACACATTGCATGTGGACCATCGATCGCTCCTCCGATACATTTGTCCCTTTAGAGCGTCCTGGGGGGTCTAATGGCACTGAAGAAGGCTCCTGCAACTTCGTCGGTGGCACTGGGTTCGAACACTAATAATACGATTCGCACACGCACGGCCAAGTGACATGATGTATGTACTTGCCGAGGTAGAAACTTAGGTCTCCCCGTACAGTTATCTCCCAAAACAATAATTTCTTCGAAAAGACCAAGCTACCTAAATATGTTTGCATTTGGCGAAACTTTTCTCGAAGTCGACCACTTCTTCTTGGCGTTGAGTACTAGGCAACTAGCGTAGGGCCAGGCGCTACACATTACCTATGGACCATCGATCACTCCTCCGATACATTTGCCCCTTTAAACGTCCTGGGAACTATTAGAGAGCGATTACCATGAAACCAAGAAACGCTATTTTTGGATGTCATGGGAATCGTTCTTAGTCTTCTCCGAAGGAGTCCCCAAAGAGGATTTTTTTTTGCTTTTTTTATTCCTTTACTGTATGTATCCAAGGCTTCTGACTCCTTCGGCGCGCCAAGAGCAAATACCTCTCTCCTGAGCGATTACAGGAACGAAAAGAAGCCTTTTGAGCGAACAGCGAATGAAATGTTTGCCGTTTTCCAATGGTAATATCGCAATCCTTGGGCGTTGTAAATGCTTAACAGGTGTGTGGAAAAGCAATGTAAAATTGAATTCTGTTACCACAGAGGCATAGAAGTTGATGGACAGAAAGAGAAAGAAGCATGAATGATTTGTTTGAGGTGAGGTCGGTCGGTCGTTTGCTTAAGGTTTGTGAAAGTATGGGGGGACCTGAGTTTCTACCTACAAACTACTACTCCTCGATGAGTCAAAAGGGAAGGTAACATAAAAGAATCCGAAGGCATTAATACATTTTTGTGTATGTTCCATGGGATAATAGAAATGGTAAAACCCAAAAGATGACCATAAATAGGCGCGTGTCGTTGTTTGAGTTTTTCGCTTTCTCAGATAGCATGCGTCCCTGCTTCAGTCGAAGCAGGCAGCCAAAATCTGATGGCATGCACACATTGGTGTGTATGTTCCATGTGATGATAGAGAAACCATTATTCGAAGATGACCACACATAGGCGCCTGTCGTTGTTTGAGTTTTTCGCCTTCTCGCTGAACACGCTCCTTTGCTTCAGTCGAAGCAGGCAGTCAGTCAAGCCTGACTGGTGGTGGTTGGTGTTGTTGTGGGTGCATGCATGCTGTGAGAGGTTCGGCGGCGTCATCCAGTCTCGAGCGTCTTACACCGGTGCAGCAGCGGCCGCCCAAATGATTATTATGACTCTTGGTGGTAGTAACAAGTCAAGCTGGTGTTGGCCAGACCCAGAGACAAAGCATGCATGCACGTTTGGGACGGGGTGCATGCGTGTCGGTCACAGGATAAGCCATGCATTTTACGGGCCGTGCATAAGTGTCACAAAGATTAAGCCATGCAAGTGTAAGTACAAGCATCCTCCTTCAATGCACATGCTCTGCTTGGTATGTGTACTGTTAACAAATGCCTTGTAATCTAAATAGTGACGCTTATGAATGAGTTAGTGATTCCCAATGTCCTTATCTACTATCTAGTGTACTCCTTCGGCGCGCCAAGAGCAAATGCCTCGTTCTTGAACGACGCCGCAGGAGATTGAGCAATAAGAGGTCTGTGATGCCCTTAGATGTTCTGAGCCGCACGCGCGCTACACAGAAGGGTTCAACGTGCTTTCCCCCTCTGAAAGGAGTGGGTAAACCGTTCAAACCTCTTCTTGATGGGGCTTGGGGCTTGCAAATGTTTCTCATGATCTAGTGTCCCGACAAAAAGAAGCATATAAGGATACTTCTATGGTTGATACCTATCAAACCATTATAAATGGCTTCTCGTTATCTACTTAGTGACGGACTCTTATAAATCCTGAATTTGGAGCATGAAAAACATGTCTTTTCTTATTTTTCCGAATGCCTGTGGAGTTCCTTGGTCGTAGGCGCCTTGGTTCTTCACAGCCTGAGCAGCGAAAGTGGAATCCTCTTGGATAGAGCAACCCTTTGCTGAGTGCAGACAGCCTACACTATTTTAACCTTTAAAATGGTGACTCTGCTGCCGTTTCTGTGAAGTACAGTTTGCCCCTTTCAAGGGTTTATTTCGACTGATGGGATATATGGCGAATATGCTGGGGTTCGCCTACATGTTTGTTTGAGCAAAAGTTCAAGCAAAGCATGTCTAGAGAATGGAAACCGCGAAAGACAAAAAGAAGTATATGGGGATAATTCTATGGTTGATACCTATGGAACCATGACAGATGCCTCCTCATTATCTACTTAGTGACGAACTCGTATAGATGTTGAATTTGGGGCATGAAAAACATAGAGCCTTGTCATACTTGTACGAATGACTGTGTAGTTCCTTGGTCGTAGGCGCCTTGGTTCTCCTTCACAGCCTGAGCAGCGAAAGCAGAGTGCTCCTGGACAGAGCAAGCTATTGTTGAGTGTGGACAGCCTATACTATTTCAACCTTTAAACAACTGTGTTGCTACTGCATCTGTGAAATGCAGTCTGCACTATCAGAGGCTTGTTGCGACTGATAAGGTTATGTTTGGGTAAGTTAGGTTAGGTTGGGTTAGGCATGAAAACCATAAGAGTCTTGTCATACTTGTACGAATGCCTGTGGAGATCCTTGGTTGTAGGCGCCTTGGTTCTCCTTTTTGTTGGTTTGTTAAACGACGGTACAGGGAGACCTAAGTTACTACTTCGATGCCTCGGCAAGTACATGCATCATGTCGCTTGGCCGTGCACGTGCGAATCGTAGTGTGTTAGACCCCAATGCCGCCGCCGCAGCAACAACACCAGCGGCAGCAGCATCAGTAATATCCTTCATGAAATGCCATTAGACCCAGTCTAATGATATCCTTGGTTTGTCTTTTCCGAGACATTCTTCTCCATATGTAACCTTCATGGCACCCGCTGCGGCACGGGGAGACGACGCCTCACCGTTTATGGCTTTTTCCTATTGCGAGTGCTGCCTGCCTTCCCCCGACGCCTTCAATGCAGCACATTTCCTGAAAATTCCACAAGATGGGATTTTCTCCTTGTTTTAACAATTGGCGGGTTGTTGTGATGACACCCGCCCCAGCCAATTTTTATGATAATGATGATGAAGAGACGTTAAGAGGGGACTTCTGCCTCGGCCACTGTATACATCATGTCATTTCGCTTGACCGTGCGCGTGCGATTCGTAGGTCTGCCTCCGCCAGGAAAAAGCCTTACAAGACTTATTACTTCAGCAGTCAGGCGTCGTCTCCCTCGTAGCACAGCAAATGTTCCGTGACGGTTCCATATGGAGAAGGTCTTCAAAAAGAGACAACAATGATGTCATTAGACTGGGTCTAATGGCATTGAAGAAGGGTCCTGCAACTTCGTCGGTGGCATTGGGTTCGAACACTAATACTACGATTCGCACACGCACAGCCAAGCGATATGATGTATGTACTTGCCGAGGTAGAAACTTAGGTCTCCCCGTACAGTTCTCACAAAACAATAATGTCTTCGAAAAGACCAAGCTACCTAGATATGTTTGCATTTGGCAGAACTTTTCTCTACGTCGATCACTTCTTCTTGGCGTTGAGTACTAGGCAAGTAGCGTAGGGCCAGGCGCTACACATTACCTATGGACCATCGATCGCTCCTTCGATACATTTGCCCCTTTAAACGTCCTGGGAACTATTAGAGAGCGATTACCATGAAACCAAGAAACTCTCTTTTTGGATGTCATGGGGATCGTTCTTAGTCTTCTCCGAAGGAGTCCCCAAAGAGGATTTGTTTTTTTGCTTTTTTTTATTCCTTTACTGTATGTATCCACGGCTTCTGACTCCTTCGGCGCGCCAAGAGCAAATACCTCTCTCCTCAGCGATTACAGGAACGAAAAGAAGCCTTTTGAGCGAACAGCGAATGAAATGTTTGCCGTTTTCCAATGGTAATATCGCAATCCTTGGGCGTTGTAAATGCTTAGCAGGTGTGTGGAAAAGCAATGTAAAGTTGAATTCTGTTACCACAGAGGCATAGAAGTTGATGGACAGAAAGAGAAAGAAGCATGGATGATTTGTTTGAGGTGAGGTGAGGTTGGTCGGTCATTTGCTTAAGAAGGTTTGTGAAAGTATGGGGGGACCTGAGTTTCTACCTACAAACTACTACTCCTCGATGAGTCAAAAGGGAAGGTAACATAAAAGAATCCGAAGACATTCATACATTTTTGTGCATGTTCCATGGGATAATAGAAATGGTAAAACCCGAAAGATGACCACAAATAGGCGCGTGTCGTTGTTTGAGTTTTTCGCTTTCTCAGATAGCATGCGTCCCTGCATCAGTCGAAGCAGGCAGCCAAAATCTGATGGCATGCATACATTGGTGTGTATGTTCCATGTGATGATAGAGAAACCATTATTCGAAGATGACCTCACATAGGCGCCTGTCGTTGTTTGAGTTTTTCGCTTTCTCACTGAACACGCTCCTCTGCTTCAGTCGAAGCAGGCAGTCAGTCAAGCCTGACTGGTGGTGGTTGGTGTTGTTGTGGGTGCATGTATGCTGTGAGAGGTTCGGCGGCGTCATCCAGTCTCGAGCGTCTTACACCGGTGCAGCAGCGGCCGCCCAAATGATTATTATGACTCTTGGTGGTAGTAACAAGTCAAGCTGGTGTTGGCCAGACCCAGAGAGACAAAGCATGCATGCACCTTTGGGACGGGGTGCATGCGTGTCGGTCACAGGATAAGCCATGCATTTTACGGGCCGTGCATAAGTGTCACAAAGATTAAGCCATGCAAGTGTAAGTACAAGCATCCCCCTTCAATGAACATGCTCTGCTTGGTATGTGTACTGTTAACAAATGCCTTGTAATCTAAATAGTGACGCTTATGAATGAGTTAGTGATTCCCAATGTCCTTATCTACTATCTAGTGTACCCACAGGCAGGAGAACGTAGGGCCTGCGCCAAAGAGCGGGGGAAAAAGATCCTGTTGAGCTTTACTCGAGCATGATATTGTACGGGGAGACCTAAGTTACATCTTTTTTCCTATATCTACCCACGGCTTCTGACTCCTTCGGCGCGCCAAGAGCAAATGCCTCTTTCTTGAGCGACGCCGCAGGTGATTGAGCAATAAGAGGTCTGTGATGCCCTTAGATGTTCTGGGCCGCACGCGCGTTACACAGAAGGGTTCAACGTGCTTTCCCTTTCTGAAAGGAGTGGGTAATCCGTTCAAACCTCTTCTTGATGGGGCTTGGGGCTTGCAAATGTTTCCCATGATCTAGTGTCCCGACAAAAAGAAGCATATAAGGATACTTCTATGGTTGATACCTATCAAACCATTATAAATAGCTTCTCGTTATCTACTTAATGACGGACCCTTATAAATTCTGAATTTGGAGCATGAAAAACATGTCTTTTCTACTTTTCCGAATGCCTGTGGAGTTCCTTGGTCGTAGGCGCCTTGGTTCTTCACAGCCTGAGCAGCGAAAGCGGAATCCTCTTGGATAGAGCAACCCTTTGCAGAGTGCAGACAGCCTACACTATTTTAACCTTTAAAATGGTGCCACTCTGCTGCCGTTTCTGTGAAGTACAGTTTGCCCTTTCAAGGGTTTATTTCGACTGATGGGATATATGGCGAATATGCTGGGGTTCGCCTACATGTTTGTTTGAGCAAAAGTTCAAGCAAAGCATGTCTAGAGAATGGAAACCGCAAAAGACAAAAAGAAGTATATGGGGATAATTCTATGGTTGATACCTATGGAACCATGACAGATGCCTCCTCATTATCTACTTAGTGACGAACTCGTATAGATGCTGAATTTGGGGCATAAAAACATAGAGCCTTGTCATACTTGTACGAATGACTGTGTAGTTCCTTGGTCGTAGGCGCCTTGCTTCTCCTTCACAGCCTGAGCAGCGAAAGCGGAGTGCTCCTGGACAGAGCAAGCTATTGTTGAGTGTGGACAGCCTATACTATTTCAACCTCTAAACAACTCTGTTGCTACTGCATCTGTGAAATGCAGTTTGCACTATCAGAGGCTTGTTGCGACTGATAGGGTTATGTTTGGTTAAGTTAGGCTAGGTTAGGTTGGGTTAGGCATGAAAACCATGAGTCTTGTCATACTTGTACGAATGCCTGTGGAGATCCTTGGTTGTAGGCGCCTTGGTTCTCCTTTTTGTTGGTTTGTTAGACGACGGTACAGGGAGACCTAAGTTACTAGCTCGATGCCTCGGCAAGTACATGCATCATGTCGCTTAGCCGTGCACGTGCTAATCGTAGTGTGTTAGACCCCAATGCCGCCGCCGCAGCAACAACACCAGCGGCAGCAGCATCAGTAGTATCCTTCAATTCCATTAGACCCAGTCTAATGATATCCTTGGTTTGTCTTTTCCGAGACATTCTTCTCCATATGTAACCTTCATGGCACCCGCTGCGGCAAGGGAAGACGACGCCTCACCGTTTATGGCTTTTTCCTATTGTGAGTGCTGTCTGCCTTCCCCCGACGCCTTCAATGCAGCACATTTCCTGAGAATTCCACAAGATGGGATTTTCTCCTTGTTTTAAAAAGGGTGCGGGATGTTGTGGTGGCACCCGCCCCGGCCAGTTATGATGAATGATGACACGGTAAGGGGGGACCTAAGTTTCTACCTCGGCGCCTCGGCAAGTACATGCATCATGTTGCTTGACGGTGCGCGTGCGGATCGTAGGTCTTAGTGTTCTACACCAATGCCGCCGCAGCAGCAAATAGTGGAAATTTGGTATAGTTGAGAGCTACAGTTGCTGCTCTATCCCATCCCAAATACGGATCAACCAAAACCTGATGTGCTGTATCGAACTGTTTGCATACGACTTGCGTACCAGCCTGGGTGCCGTGAGTGGCAGAGCAGACTCCTCACTGCGATCCACTAAGGTTTAACCCGGAAAAAGGTTAGGGGATTTGTCACGCCAATCAATGGCAAAATCCTCTATCCAGTAGACATATAGATTAAGAGGAGTTGTGTATTTCGCCACCAGACCTCCTACGCCGGCATGGAAAGTGAGAAGGAGGCTGGCTGGGTGTGTGTGGTATGGAACGCGAGTCGCGACGGATTATCACTCGCTTTTATAAAGCCTTCAAGCCGAGTAACTCGAGTGATTGCGCACTCTAAGCCCTAGCTCCGTTGGTTGGTTATCCAGTACATACCAACCAACAGCTGAGAGTCGGAAGTTGTCCAGCTACTTTTACTGGGATAGTAGGGCAACTACTTATTTGATTTATTTTGCTTTGTCGCAGTCTCCCGCGTTAGCGAGGTAGCGCAAGGAAACAGACGAAAGAATGGCCCAACCCACCCACATACACATGTATATACATACACGTCCACACACGCAAATATACATACTTATACATCTCAATGTATACATATATATACAGACATATCCATATATACACATGTACATAATTCATACTGTCTACCTTTATTCATTCCCATCGCCACCTCGCCACACATGGAATAACAACCCCCTCATGTGTGCAAGGTAGTGCTAGGAAAAGACAACAAAGGCCCCATTCGTTCACACTCAGTCTCTAGCTGTCATGTAATAATGCACCGAAACCACAGCTCCCGTTCCACATCCAGGCCCCACAGAACTTTCCATGGTTTACCCCAGACGCTTCACATGCCCTGGTTCAGTCCATTGACAGCACGTCGACCCCGGTATACCACATCGTTCCAATTCACTATATTCCTTGCACGCATTTCACACTCCTGCATGTTCAGACCCCGATCACTCAAAATCTTTTTCACTCCATCTTTCCACCTCCAATTTGGTCTCCCTACTCGTTTCCTCCACACTGACACATATATCCTCTGGGGAAATCCCCAGGACTGAAGCACAGCGGCAGTGTCCATCGTCTGACTGCAGTCCTCTGCTTCCTTCGGGCGGCAGCACTGTGCGACCAAAACCGAAGCGTCTACCCTTGTCACGGGTTTTCGCCTCGTGGTACCCGTCACGCGTATCCCATTCCTTAGGAATAGCGTACCAGCCTCTGTTGGTATGTCGGGTACCAGCAACAGCCATGAGGGAACGGCCGACGACCGTTCACCCTCTTGCCCACATTGTGGGAAGACCTTCGCCAGATTTCGGGGCCGTAGGGTCCACGAAAGGCAGGCACATGCCAGCTCCTTTCACCTGGAGTTTGCTACCAGGCACATTCTATCCAAGGCTCTGTGGTCTGACGAGGAGATTGAGCTCCTCGCCAGGGCTGAGGCTGGGATGGCAGCTGGTCCCTCACTAGTTGCCGGGCAGGGCTTGAACCAGCGGTTGCAGGAGATTATTCCTTCTAGGACAGTCGAAGTGATCAAAGGTCTCCTACGCAAAGCGTCGTATAAGACCAGGGTTCAGGAACTGACCTTGAACTCAAACCTCCTCCAGGAAACTGGTGAGAGCGAGATGTTGGATGGTGAGCCGATTGAGAGGCGTGTCCCAGCCACAATAGGAAGCAAAACGCGGAGTGGCACCCCGGAGGAAGCACCACGTACAGGGATGTACGTGTGTGCGGAACCCAGTGGTGAGAATACTCCCACGGTTTTAACTGTTCCAGCTGCTCCGCGGGTACCCCAACCCCAATCAATTGCTTCTTTTGTGGCGGAGACTATCGCTTATTTCGACGCATTATTACTCGTCCCCACAAGTCTATCGTGGGGCGAGGACGTCCTAAATGGAGCCAACAACTATCTGCGTCAGGTTGACAGCCTCGCCGCAACCAGGGCAGTTGCAGAGCACGCATCACAAATGCTAAGCTCCTTAGCTCGCCCGAAGACCGCCCGAATCGTGATGGAGGTGGTTCAAGGCAGTAAGCGTGCTCTGGCCGCGTACGCCGCGCGGAAGAGGCTCCTTTGCGTGGAAACCGGCTTAGAAGAGAGCAATACCGCAACATACAGAGAATCTATCGTGAGAATAGATCTTTGGCCGCTGGACAAGTTCTCAAAGGCGATTGGGAGGTACCGCCAACTTCGGTTGTGCCGGAACGCCTCGATCCCTTTTGGGGAGTTCTCTTTTCTCGACCATCTGAGCCGGATGGACGTGCCATCACCGATTATGACCCAGTACGTGAACAACTAGCGGAGATTATAACTGTAGACGAGGTAGCACACCACCTCAAAGCCACCAGAACATCTGCCCCTGGACCTAATGGAATGTCGACTCGATTGCTGAAGTCCATTACTCCGAGGGTTCTGGCCAAAATGTTCAACCTCTGGATAGCTACGTCTGCGTTACCAGAGCCACTGAAAGCAAACAGAACGGTGCTGATACCTAAGGTACCCAACCGAACCCAAGGACTACAGGCCTATCGCCATCTCCTGTGCCATAGTCCGCCTGCTCCACAAAATCTTGAGCAGCCGCATCTCGAGCCTCGTCCAGATCGATGAAGCTCAAAAGGCATTCGTCCCAATAGACGGATGCCTTGAGAACCTCACGATCTTGGATGTGATCGTCGGTCGTGCGCGGGCACACGCCCACGGTGTGCACTTGGCATTCCTCGACATGGCCAAAGCATTCGATAGTGTTAACCATAGCACTATCGAGCGGGCCATGTCGCGAAAGGGCATCCCAGCCCTCGTCAGAACATACATTATGTCGACGTATGACCGAGCCTTTTTATGCCATCGACTTGTACATTAACTTACGTTTTATTTATATGCCATCGACTTGTATATTTACTTTCGTTTTATCTATATGCCATCGATTTGTACATTTATTTGTTTTATTTGTATGCCATCGACAGCTTAGGTTACGTTAGGCTTGAAATGATGATCACAGAAAATGGTAAAAATTAGTAATTGTAGAAAATAGTCCTTTTTAGGGGTAACAAACACTTTATGAATTTTTAAGATTTAAGAAGTTGGGATACGTTAATCTATATATATCGACTTGTACATTTACTTACGTATTATATCTATGCCATCGAATTATACATTTACTTGCGTTTCTATATGCCATCGCTTTATACATATACTTACCTTTTATTTATATGCCAGCGACACTTAATTATTTTATTCATTTGCTATCGACAGGTTAGGTTACGTTAGGCTTGAAATGATAATCACAGAAAATGGTAAAAATTAGTCATTGTAGAAAATGGTGAACTTTTTAGGGGTAACAAACACGTTATGAATTTTTTAGGGTTTGAGAAATTGGGATACGTTACTCTGTATATATCGACTTGAACATTTACTTAAGTTTTCTATACATGCCATCGACTCTTAGATCTACTTACGTTTGATTTATATGCCATCGACTTGTACATTTACTTGCCTTTTTTTTTTTATATGCCATTGACTTGTACAGTTACGTTATATTTATAAGCCAACGACTTGTACATTTACTTACGTTTTATTTATATGCCATGGACTTGTAAATTTACTTAGGTTTTATATATATGCTATCGACTTGCATATTTACGTACGTTTTATTTATATGCTATCGACTTGCATATTTACGTACGTTTTATTTATATGCCATTGACTTGTACATTTACTTGTTTTATATATATGCTATCGACTTGCATATGTTTTATTTACATGCCATAGACTTTTACATCTACTTACATTTCATTTATATGCCATCGATAGGTTACGTTACGTTAAGCTTGAAATGATAATCACAGAAAATGGTAAAAAGTAGTCATTGTAGAAAATGGTAAACTTTTTAGGGATAACAAACACTTTATCAATTTTTTAGGTTTTAATAAGTTGGGATACGTTACTCTATATATATCGACTTGTACATTTACTTAAGTTTTATTTATATGTCAACGACTTTTACATATACTTATGTTTTATATATGTCATCGACTTGTACATTTACTTTCGTTATATCTATATGCCATCGACTTGTACATTTACTTACTTTTCATTATGCCATCGACTTGTACATTTACTTTTGATTATATTCCATTGTTGGGTTAGGTTACGTTAGGCTTGAAATGATAATCACAGAAAACGGTAAAAATTAGTCATTGTAGAAAATGGTAGATTTTGTTGGCCTAAGAAACATGTTATGAATTATTTGTGGTTTAAGAAGTTTGAATACGTTACTCTCTATATATGTATCGACTTGTACATTTACTTTCGTTTAATTATATGCCAGCGACTCGTATATTTACATTTTAATTCTATACCATCGACAGGTTAGGTTACAATAGGCTTGAAATGATAATCGCAGTAAATGGTAAAAATTAGTCATTGTAGAAAATGGTGAACTTTTTAGGGGTAAGAAACACGTTATGAATTTTTTAGGGTTTAAGAAGTTGGGATTCGTTACTTTATATGTATCGACTTTACATCTACTTGCCTTTTATTAACATGCCATAGACAGGTACATTTACTTGAAATTGTACATTTACTTACGTTGTATCTATATTGACATCGAATCGTAATTTTAATTTCGTTTTATTTATATGCCATCGAAAGGTTAGGTTACGTTAGGCTTCAAATAATAATCACAGAAAACTCGTACATTTTCTTATGTTTGATTTATATGCCATCGATTTGTATATTTACTTACGTTTTATCTATAAGCCGTCGACTTGTACATTTACTTACAATTTATTCATATGCTTTCGACAGGTTAGATTACTTTAGGCTTCAGATGATAATCACAGAAAATGGTAAAAATTAGTCATTGTAAAAAATGGTAAACTTTTTAAGGGTAACAAACACATATCAGGAATTTTTTAGGGTTTAAGAAGTTGGTATACGTTACTCTATATATACATTGACTTTTCCATTTACGTTTTAGGTATATGCTATCGACTTGTATATTTACTTACGTTTTATTTATTTCCCAGCGACTTGTACATTTACTTACGTTTTATTCATATAACATCGACTTTTACATTTACTTATGTTTTGCTTATATGCCATCGACTTGTACATTAATTTGTCATATTCATATGCCATCGACGGGTTAGGTTACGTAAGACTTGAAATGATCATCACAAAAAATGGTAAAAAGTAGTTATTGTAGAAAATCGTGATCTTTTTTAGGGATAACAAACACTTATGAATATTTTAGGGTTTAAGAAGTTGCGATACGTTATATATATCGACTTGTACATTTACTTACGTTTTATCTATATGCCATCGACTTGTACATTTACTTACGTTTTATCTATATGCCATCGACTTGTACATTTACTTAGGTTTTATCTATATGCCATCGACTTGTGCATTTACTTAGATTCTATTTATATGCTATCAAGTTAGGTTACGTTAGGCTTGATTTGATAATCACAGAAAATGGTAAGAATTAGTCATTGTAGAAAATGGTAACTTTTAAGGGGTAAGAAACACGTTATGAATTTTTTAAGGTTTTAAGAAGTTGGGATACGTTACCTTTTATTGATATGCCATCGACATGCACATTTACTTAAGATTTATTTATAAGCCATACACTTGTACATTTACTTATGTTTCATCAATATTGACATCGAATTGCAATTTAACTTTCGTTTTATTTATATGCCATCGAAAGGTTAGGTTGCGTTAGGTTTCAAATAAGAATCTCAGAAAACTCGTACATTTACTTGCGTTTGATTTATATGCCATCGATTTGTATATTTACTTACGTTTTATCTACATTACATCGACTTGTACATTTACTTACATTTTGTTTATATGCCTACGACAGGTCAGGTTACGTTAGACTTTAAATAATAATCACAGAAAATGGTAAAAATTAGTCATTGTAGAAAATGGTAAATTCTAGGGGTAACAAACACATATAAAAAATTTTGGGGGGTTTAAGAAGTTGGTATACGTTACTTTATATATATCGACTTTTACATTTACTTGCCTTTTATTGATATGCTATCGACTTGTACATTTACTTACCTTTCATTTATATGTTTTCGACAGGTTAGGTTACGTTAGGCTTGAAATAATAATCTCGGTAAATGGTGAGAATTTGTCATTGTAGAAAATGGTGAGCTTTTTAGGGGTAACAAACACATATTAAGAATTTATTAGGGTTTAAGAAGTTGGTATACGTTACTATATATATATATATATATATATATATATATGTATATATATATATATATATATATATATATATGTATATATATATATATATATATATATATATATATATATATATATATATATATATATATATATATATATATATATTATCCCTGGGGATAGGGGAGAAAGAATACTTCCCACGTATTCCCTGCGTGTCGTAGAAGGCGACTAAAAGGGGAGGGAGCGTGAGGCTGGAAATCCTCCCCTCTCTCTCTTTTTTTTTTTTTTTTTTTTAATTTTCCAAGAGAAACAGAGGAGGGGGCCAAGAGAGGATATTCTCTCAAAGGCTCAGTCCTCTGTTCTTCATGCTACCTCGCTAATGAGGGAAATGGCGAATAGTATGAAAAAAAATTATATATATTTTTTTTTTTTTTTCCAAAAGAAGGAACAGAGAAGGGGGCCAGGTGAGGGTATTCCCTCAAAGGCCCAGTCCTCTGTTCTTAACGCTACCTCCCTATCGCGGGAAATGGCGAATAGTATGAAAAAAAAATATATCTATATATATATATATATATATATATATATATATATATATATATATATATATATATATATGTTGGAACCACTATTCCTTCAAACATACCCATTTTTGCTTTCCGAGATAATGTTCTCGACTTCCACACATTCTTCAAGGCTCCCAGAATTTTCGCCCCCTCCCCCACCCTATGATCCACTTCCGCTTCCATGGTTCCATCCGCTGCCAGATCCACTCCCAGATATCTAAAACACTTCACTTCCTCCAGTTTTTCTCCATTCAAACTCACCTCCCAATTGACTTGACTCTCAACCCTACTGTACCTAATAACCTTGCTCTTATTGTGGTTCCAACAATGTTGTATGGTTGCGAGGCGTGGGCTATGGATAGAGTTGTGCGCAGGAGGATGGATGTGCTGGAAATGAGATGTTTGAGGACAATGTGTGGTGTGAGGTGGTTTGATCGAGTAAGTAACGTAAGGGTAAGAGAGATGTGTGGAAATAAAAAGAGCGTGGTTGAGAGAGCAGAAGAGGGTGTTTTGAAATGGTTTGGGCACATGGAGAGAATGAGTGAGGAAAGATTGACCAACATGATATATGTGTCGGAGGTGGAGGGAACGAGGAGAAGAGGGAGACCAAATTGGAGGTGGAAAGATGGAGTGAAAAAGATTTTGTGTGATCGGGGCCTGAACATGCAGGAGGGTGAAAGGAGGGCAAGGAATAGAGTGAATTGGAGCGATGTGGTATACCGGGGTTGACGTGCTGTCAGTGGATTGAATCAAGGCATGTGAAGCGTCTGGGGTAAACCATGGTAAGCTGTGTAGGTATGTATATTTGCGTGTGTGGACGTATGTATATACATGTGTATGTGGGTGGGTTGGGCCATTTTTCGTCTGTTTCCTTGCGCTACCTCGCAAACGCGGGAGACAGCGACAAAGCAAAAAAAAAAAAAAAAAAAAAAAAAATTATATATATATATATATATATATATATATATATATATATATATATATATATCGAGTTTTACATTTACTTAAGTTTTATTTATATGCCATCGACTTGTACATTTACTTACGTTATATTTATATGCCATCGACTTGTACATTTACTCATGTTTTATCTATATGCCATCGACTTGTACATTTACTTAAAATTGATTTATAAGACATCGACTTGTACATTTACTTACGTTTTATGTATATTGACATCGAATTATAATTCTAATTTAGTTTTATTTATATGCTATCGAAAGGTTCAGTTATGTTAGGCTTCAAATAATAATCACAGAAAACTAGTACATTTACTTACGTTTGATTTATATGCCATCGATTTGTATATTTACTTTCGTTTTATCTATATGACACCGACTTGTAAATTTGCTTACATTTTATTTATATGCTATTGACAGGTTAAGTTGCGTTAGGCTTTATATGCTTATCACAGAAAATGGTAAAAATTAGTCATTGTAGAAAATGGTAACCTTTTAAGGGGTAAGAAACACTTTATGAATTTTTTAAGGTTTAAGAAGTTGCGATACGTTACTCTCTCTCTCTCTCTCTCTCTCTCTCTCTCTCTCTCTCTCTCTCTCTCTCTCTCTATATATATATATATATATATATATATATATATATATCGACTTTTACTTACCATTTATTGATATGCCATCATGTACATTTACTTAAAATTCATTTATAACCCATCGACTTGTGCATTTACTTACGTTGTATATATATATTGACATCGAATTATGATTTTAATTTTCCTTTATTTATATGCTATCGAAAGGTTAGGTTACGTTAGGCTTCAAATAATAATTACAGAAAACTCGTACATTTACTTACGTTTGATTTATATGCCACCGATTTGTATATTTACTTACGTTTTATCTATATGACATCGACTTGTACATTTACTTGCATTCTATTTATATGCTATCGACAGGTTAGGTTACGTTAGCCTTCAAATAATAATCACAGAAAATGATAAAAATTAGTCATTGTAGAAAATGGTAAACTTTTTAGGGGTAACAAACACACATTAAGAATTTATTAGGGTTAGGAATTTGGTATACGTTACTCTATAAATATCGACTTGTAAATATACAATTCGATGGCATATACCTAAAATACGTTACTCTATAAATATCGACTTGTAAATATACAATTCGATGGCATATACCTAAAACGTAAGTAAAAGTACTTGTTTTATTTATTTGCCAGCGACTCGTACATTTACTTATGTTTTATTCATATGACATCGACTTTTACATTTACTTATGTTTTGCTTATATGCCATCGACTTGTACATTAATTTACGTCATATTTATATGCCATCGACTGTACATTTACTTTCCTTTTATTTATATGCCATCGACGGGTTAGGTTACGTTAGACTTGAAATGATAATCACAAAAAATGGTAAAAAGTAGTTATTGTAGAAAACGGTTATCTTTTTAGGGGTAACAAACACGTTATGAATTTTTTACGGTTTAAGAAGTTGCGATACGTTACTCTATATATATCGACTTGTACATTTACTTGTTTCGTTTATGTGCCATCGACTTGTAAATTTACTTAAAATTGATTTATAAGCCATCGTCTTGTACATTTACTTAGGTTTTATCTATATTGACATTGAATTTTAATTTTGTTTTATTTATTTGTTTTATTCATATGCTATCGACTTGTACATTTGCTTAAAATTGATTTATAAGCCATCGACTTGTCCATTTACTTAGGTTTTATCTATACTGACATTGAATTTTAATTTTGTTTTATTCATCTGCCATCGACTTGTACATTTACTTAAAATTGATTTATAAGCCACCGATTTCTATATTTACTTACTTTTTATCTATACGACATCGACTTGTACATTTACTTACATTTTATGTATATGCTATCGACAAGTTAGGTTACGTTAGGCTTGATATGATGATCACAGAAAATGGTAAAAATTAGTTATTGTAGAAAAATGGTGAACTTTTTGGGGGTAAGAAACACGTTATGAATTTTTTAGGGTTTAAGAAGTTGGGATACGTTACTCAATATATAAAGACTTGCACATTTACTTGTTTTATTTATATGCCATCGACTTGTACATTTACTTACATTTCATTTATATGCCATCGACAGGGTAGGTTACTTTAGGCTTGATTTAATAATCGGAGAAAATGTTGAATATTATTCATTGTAGAAAATGGTAATTTTTTTTAGGAGTAAGAAGCACATTTTATAAGTTTTTAAGGTTTAAAAATTTGGGATACGTTACTCTATATATTTCCTCTTTTACATTTACTTACGTTTTATTTATATGCCATCTACTTTTACATATACATATACATATGTTTTATATATGTCATCGACTTGTACATCTACTTACGTTTTATTTATATGCCATCGATTTGTACTTTTACTTTTTTCATTTATATACCATCGACGGGTTAGGTTACATTAGGCTTGAAATGATAATCACAAAAAAATGGTAAAAATTAATCGTTGTATAAAATGGTAAACTTTTTAGGCGTAACAAACACGTCATGAATTTATTAGGGTTTAAGAAGTTGGAATACGTTACTCTATATATATCGACTTGTACATTTACTTTCGTTTTATTTATATTCCATTGACTTGTACATTCACTTACGTTGTACCCTTAAGCCATCGAATTGTACATTTACTTACGTTATTTATATGCCAGCGACTCTTATATTTACTTACGTTGTATTTATATGCCATCGACATGTTAGGTTACGTTAGGCTTGAAATGATAATCATAAAAAATGGTAAAAATTAGTCCTTGTAGAAAATGGTAAACATTTTAGGGGTAACATATACATGTTATGAATTTTTTAGGGTTTAAAAAGTTGTTATACGTTTCTCTCTCTCTCTCTCTCTCTCTCTCTCTCTCTCTCTCTCTCTCTCTCTCTCTCTCTATATATATATATATATATATATATATATATCGACTTTTACATTTACTTACCTTTTATTAATATACCGTCGACATGTACATTTACTTAAAATCTATAAGTCATCGACCTGTACATTTACTTGATTTATTCATATGACATCGAATTGTAATTTTACTTTTTATTTATGTGCCATCGAAAGGTTAGGTTACGTTAGGCTTGAAATGATAATCACAGAAAATGGTAAAAATTAGTCATTGTAGAAAATGGTAAAATTTTTAGGGGTAACAAACAAATGTTAGGAATTCTTTAGGGTTTAAGAAGTTGGGATACGTTACTCTATATACATTGCCTTGTACATTTACTTACGTTTTATTTATATGCCATCGACTCGTACATTTACTTACATTTTATTTATAAGCCATTGACTTGTACATTTACTTACTGTTTATCTATATGCCATTTAGTTATACATTTTCTTACGTTTTATTTATATGTCAGCGACTCGTGCATATACTTATGTTTTATTTATATGCCATCGATTTGTACATTTACTTTCGTTTTATTTGTATGCCATCGATTTATATATTTACGTACGTTTCATTTATATGCCAGCGCCTCTACATTTACTTACGTTTTATTCATATAACATCGACTTGTAATTTACTTACGGTTTATTTATATGCCAGCGACTCTTATATTTACTTACGTTTTGTTTATATGCCATCGACTTGTATATTTACTTTCGTTTTATTTATATGCCATCGACTCGTATATTTACTTACGTTTTATTTGTATGCCATCGACAGGTTAGGTTACGTTACGCTTGAAATGATAATCACAGAAAATGGTAGAAATTAGTCATTGTAGAAAATCGACTTTTTAGGGGTAACAAACGCGTATGAATTTTTTAGGGTTTAAGAAGTTGGGATACGTTACTCTATATATATCGACTTGTAATTTACTTGCCTTTTATTAATATGCCATCGACATGTACATTTACTTAAGCTATCGTCTTCTACATTTACTTACGTTATATTTATATGCCATCAACTTATACATGCACTTACGGTTTATTTATATGCCATCGAATTGTATATTAACTTGCTTTCTATTTATGAGCCATCGACTTGTACATTTTCTTTAGTTTTATCTATATGCCAGCGACTCGTACATTTACTTACGTTTGATTTACGTGCCATTGACGGGTTAGGTTACGTTAATCTTGAAATAATTATCACAGAAAATGGTAAAAATTAGTCATTGTAGAAAATGGTAAGCTTTTTTTGGCGTAACAAACACGTTATGAATTTTTTGGGGGTTTAAGGAGTTGGAATAAGTTCTCTATATATATCGACTTGTACATTTACTTTCGTTTTATCTATATACCATTCACTTGTACATTTACCTACGTTTGACTTATGAGCGATCGACTTGTACACTTATTTACGTTTTATTTATATGCCATTAGATTATATATTTACTTACGTTCCATTTTAATGCCAGCGACTCGTATATTTACTTACATTTTATCGATATGCCAACCACATTTTAGGTTACGTTAAGCTTGAAATGATAATCACAGAAAATGGTAAAAATTGGTATTTGTTACCCATAAAAATTTTACCATTTTCTACAAACACATGTTGGATTTTTTGGGTGTAAGAAGTTGGGACACGTTACTCTGCATATATCGACTTTTACAATCAATTATCTTTTATATATATGCCATCGACTTGTATATATACTTAGGTTTTATTTATATGCCATCGACTTACACAATTACTTACGTTTTATTTATTTGCCAGCGACTCGAACATTACTTTTTATTTATGTCATCGACTTGTACATTTATTTACGTTTTATTTATATGCCATCGACAGGTTCGGTTACGCTAGGCTTGAAATGATAATCACAGCAAATGGTAGAAATTAGTCATTGCAGAAAATGGGAAACTTGTTAGGGGTAACAAACACGTGTTATGAATTTTTTAGCGTTTAAGAAGTTGGGATACGTTACTCTATATATATCGACTTGTACATTTACTTATGTTTTATGTATATGCCAACGAGTTTTATATTTACTTACGTTTTATGTGCAAGCCATGGACTTGTACATTTACTTACGTTTTATTTATATGCCATCGAATTATAGATTTACTCAGGTTTTATTTCTATGCCAGCGACTCGTACATTTACTTACGTTTTATTCCTATGACATCGATTTGTACATTTACTTTCATTTAATTATATTCCATTAACCGGTTAGGTTACGTTAGGCTTGAAATGATCATCACAGAAAATGGGAAAAATTAGTCATTGTAGAAAATCGTAAACTCTTTTTGGCGTAACAGACACTATGAATTTTTTAGTGTTTTAAGAAGTTAGGATACGTTACTCTATACATATCGACTTGTACATTTACTTCCGTTTTATTTATATGCCATTCACTTGTACATTTACTACCGTTTTATTTATAAGCCATCGACTTGTACATTTATTTACGTTTTATTTATGTGCCATTAGATTTTAAATTTACCTACGTTTGATCTATATGCCAGTGACTCGTACATTTACTTATATTTTATTTATATGCATTCTACTTGTACATTTACTTAGGTTTTGTTTATATGCCATCGACTTGTACATTCACTTACATTTAATTATAATCCATCGACGGGTTAGGTTACGTTAAGCTTCAAATGATAATCACAGAAAATGGTAAAAATTAGCCATTGTTACCCCTAAAAAGCTTACCATTTTCTGCAAACACGTTATGAATTTCTTAGGGTTTAAGAAGTTGAGATACGTTACTCTTTATATATCGACTTGTAGAATTACTTGTTTTATATGTATGCCATCGACTTGTACATATACTTACGTTTCATTTATATGCCAGCAAATCGTACATTTGCCTTTTATTTATTACCCATCGACTTGTATAAGTCGATGACATAAAGATAAAACGTAAGTGAATGTACAAGTCGATAACATACATAAAACGTAAGTAAATGTACATGCCATCGACTTGTACATTTACTTGTCGATCGATAAGGGTTCACTGATGTTCACCACCATCACCGTGTGTGAGGACGGGATGGTCGGCCGCGCGTCATCGAAAGCGAGAGTGAGGAGGAGGAGGAGGAGGTGGCTGGCAGGCTGGCTCGGTTTGTGTGTAGTATGCGCCTGGGGCGGTTGGGTTAGGTTAGGTTAGGTACGAAAACCATAAGAGTCTTGTCATACTTGTACGAATGCCTGTGGAGTTCCTTGGTCGTAGGAGCTTGGTTCTCCCTTTTGTTGTTGGTTTGTTAGGTCTCCCTGTACCGTCGTCTAAGTTACTGCCTCGGCAAGTACATGCATCCTGTCGTTCGGCCATGCGCGTGCGAATCGTAGTATTAGTGTTCGACCCCAATGCCGCCGCCGCAGCAACATCAGCGGCAGCTGCATTAGTAGTATCCTTCTTCAATTCCATTAGACCCAGTCTAGTGATATCCTTGGTCTGTCTTTTCGAAGACATTCTTCTCCATATGGAAACGTCATGGCACCCACTGCGGCACGGGGGAGACGGCGCCTCGCCGTTTATGGCTTTTTCCTATTGTGAGTGTTGCCTGCCTTCCCCCGACGTTTCAATGCAGCACATTTCCTGAGAATTCCACAAGATGGGATTTTCTCCTTGTTTTAACAAGGCCAATTGTTATGATGATGAGACGGTAAGGGGGGACCTAAGCTTCTGCCTCGGCAAGTACATGCATCATGTCGCTTGACCGTGCGCGTGCGAATCGTAGGTCTTTGTGTTCTACACCAATGCCCCAGCAGCAGCAAAGGGAGGAAATTGGGTAGAGTTGAGAGCTACAGTTGCTACTTTATCCCATCCCAAATACGGATCAACCAAAACCTGATGTGCTGTACCGAACCGTTTGCATACGACTTGCGTATCAGCCTGGGTGCCGTGAGTTGCAGAGCAGTCTCCTCACTGCGATCGACTAAGGTTTAACCCGGAAAAAGGTTAGGAGATTTGTCACGCCAATCGATGGCAAAAGCCCCTGCATAGTAGACATATGGATTAAGATGAGTTGTGTATTTCGCCACCGTAACTGGACCTCCTTCTCGCTCTCACTTTCAATGCCGGCGTAGGAGGAGGCTGGCTGGGTGTGTGTGGTACGGAATGTGAGAGCGCGCGGGCGGTGGGGGAAAGGGAGGCGCTTGGGTGGAGAGGGGGAGGGGGGTGGTTTGCCGCCCTCCTCCTCCTCCGCCGCCACCGGCCTGCTCCCTCGCTCACGTACGACAATGTTATTAAAACAACCGCCAATCTAGTGAGTGATGGCAGATTCCACGGATGGAATATGGGACGATCGACAATGGTCCACTGATGTTCACCACCACCACCAACGTGTGTAAGGAAGGGAGGGAGGTGGGTCGGCCGAGCGTCATCGAAAGCGAGAGTGAGGAGGTGGCATGCTGGCTGGTTGGCTAGGTGTGTGTGGTATGCGCCCGTACATTTACTTACGTTTTATTTATATGCCATCGACATGTGTATTTCGCCACCGTAAGTAATCGTACAAGTCAATAGCATTGTACGTAAGTAAATGTACAACTAACCTAACGTAAGTGGACCCCCTACGCCGGCATTGAGAGTGAGGAGGAGGAGGTGGCTGGCTGGGTGTGTGTGGTATGGAATGCGAGACCGCGCGGGATGTGGAGGTTAGGGGTGGGGGGGGGGGGGGATGGCGGGCCTCCTCCGCCACCTCCCGCTCTCTCGCTCGCGTACGAATACGTTACTACAACAACCGCCAATCTAGTGAGTGATGTCAAACTCCACGGATGCAATGTGGGTCGATCGATAATGGGCCACTGATGTTCACCACCGTGGGTGAGGAAGGGAGGGAGGTGGGTCGGCCGCGCGTTATCGAAAGCGAGAGTGAGGAGGTGGTGGCTGGCTGGCTCGGTGTGTGTGTGTGTGTGTGTGTGTGGTATGCGCGCTGGAGGGAGGGGGATCGGCCGCCGCCGCTCTCTCGCTTAGGTTAGGTGCGATCCGCTAAGGTTTAAACCCAAAAAGGTTAGGGGATTTGTCACGCCAATCGATGGCAATATCCTACATAAATAGATATAAAACACACTCGAGCTATTTTCAACGACAGGCAGGTACTCGAAACTGATGATGATGAGAGAGACAGTGAGGATTGTGTGTGTGTGTGTGTGTGTGTGTGTGGTGAGTATGTATGCGCGCTCGGGGAGGGAGCAAAAATGTCAGCCAGCCGATCGCTCCCTTACGTGCCTCCTGACCTCAGAGAGGTCCACTAATGATGATGTTCACCACCATACGTATGGAGAGAGAGAGAGCCCTTGGTTAACGGAGGAAAAACTTGGGGAAATTTTTCGTCTGAAAATTTCCCTGTATCCTACTCCTGTTGGGTCCCTCCATCAGTCGCTCCTTTCCGTACCTCCTCCTCACATCACAGATGTGGGTTCATTGCTCTAGGTGAGAATGTCGCCCCAAAAATATCGTCCCTTACCTCTGCCATAAGAGGAACTATTGATCAAACACGCCACCAGGCATTAAAAGTGGTTTCCCTCCCCTTGTGACTCATATAATGTTCTCAGGTAAGAAGGAAACTCGCTGCGGACGCTACTGGCGTCGATAATTGTGAGGTGATGTTTCCCCCTTACCTTCCATGCAAGGAGGAGGAGGGTGCAGCAGCAGTAAGGGTTAGCTGAGCACCTTTGCCATGTTTTTCAGCTCCGACCCTCAATGTCCCATAGGCTGAGAGACAAGGAGAGCAAAGTGACGGAGCGTCTCCGGGACCATTTTTGCCCTCCGACACTATGTGCGTGATAGGCCGAGAGGTAAGGAGCGAAAAGTAACGGAGCGTCTCTGGGACCATTTTTCCCCTCCGACACTATGTGCGTGATAGGCCGAAAAGTTAGGAGCGAAAAGTAACGGAGCGTCTCCGGGACCATTTTTGCTCTCCGACACTGTGCGCGGTAACCTGAGAAGTAAGGAGCGAAAAGTAACGGAGCGTCTCCGGGACCATTTTTGCCCTCCGACACTATGTGCGTGATAAGCCGAGAAGTAAGGAGCGAAAAGTAACGGAGCGTCTCCGGGATCATTTTTGCCCTCCGACACTCTGTGCGCGGTAACCTGAGAAGTAAGGAGTGAAAAGTAACGGAGCTTCTCCGGGACCATTTTTGCCCTCCGACACTATGTGCGTGATAGGCCGAGAGGTAAGGAGCGAAAAGTAACGGAGCGTCTCCGGAACCATTTTTGCCCTCCGACACTCTGTGCGCGCTAACCTGAGCGGTAGGGAACGGAAGGTGACGGAGCGCATCCGAGGCCATTTTTGCCCTCCTACACTCTGTGCGCGCTAACCTGAGAGGTAAGGAGCGAAAAGTAACGGAGCGTCTCCGGGACCATTTTTGCCCTCCGACACTATGTGCGTGATGGGCCGAGAAGTAAGGAGCGAAAAGTAACAACGTCTCCGGGACCATTTTTGCCCTCCGACACTATGTACGTGATAGGCCGAGAAGTAAGGAGCGAAAAGTAACGGAGCGTCTCCGGCATCATTTTTGCCCTCCGACGCTCTGTGCGCGGTAACCTGAGAAGTAAGGAGCGAAAAGGAACGGAGCGTCTCCGGGACCATTTTTGCCCTCCGACACTCCGTGCGCGCTAACCTGAGAAGTAAGGAGCGCGAAGTGGCGGAGCGTATCCAAGGCCATTTTTGCCCTCCGACACTCTGTGCAGGGTAACCTGAGAGGTAAGGAGCAAAAAGTAACGGAGCGTTTCCGGGACCATTTTTGCGCTCCGACACTGTGCGCGCTAACCTGAGAGGTAAGGAGCGAAATGTAACGGAGCGTCTCCGGGACCATTTTTGCCCTCCGACACTATGTGCGTGATGGGCCGAGAAGTAAGGAGCGAAAAGTAACGGAACGTCTCCGGGACCATTTTTGCCCTCCGACACTCCTTGCGCGCTAACCTGAGAAGTAAGGAGCGCGAAGTGACGGATCGTATCCAAGGCCATTTTTGCCCTCCGATACTGTGTGCGCGCTAACCTGAGAGGTAAGGGGCGCAAATTTACGGAGCGCTTCTGGTGGCATTTTTGCACTCCGACACTCTGTGCGCGCTAACCTGAGAGGTAAGGAGCGGAAAGTTACGGAGCGTATCCAAGGCCATTTTTGCCCTCCGACACTCTGTGCACGGTAACCTGAGAGGTAAGGAGCGAAAAGTAACGGAGCGTCTCCGGCACCATTTTTGACCTCCGACACTATGTGCGTGATAGGCCGAGAAGTAAGGAGCGAAAAGTAACGGAGCGTCTCCGGCACCATTTTTGCGCTCCAACACTCTGTGCGCGCTAACCTGAGAGGTAAGGAGCGAAAAGTAACGGAGCGTCTCCGGGACCATTTTTGCCCTCCGACACTCTGTGCGCGCTAACCTGAGAGGTAAGGAGCGAAAAGTAACGGAGCGTCTCCGGCACCATTTTTGCCCTCCGACACTATGTGCGTGATAGGCCGAGAAGTAAGGAGCGAAAAGTAACGGAGCGTCTCCGGCACCATTTTTGCGCTCCGACACTCTGTGCGCGCTAACCTGAGAGGTAAGGAGCGAAAAGTAACGGAGCGTCTCCGGGACCATTTTTCGCCCTCCGACACTATGTGCGTGATAGGCCGAGAGGTAAGGAGCGAAAAGTAACGGAGCGTCTCCGGGACCATTTTTGCCCTCAGACACTCTGTGCGCGCTAACCTGAGAAGTAAGGAGCGCGAAGTGACGTATCGTATCCAAGGCCATTTTTGCCCTCCGATACTGTGTGCGCGCTAACCTGAGAGGTAAGGGGCGCAAATTTACGGAGCGCTTCTGGTGGCATTTTTGCACTCCAACACTCTCTGCGCGCTAACCTGAGAGGTAAGGAGCGCAAATTTACGGAGCGCTTCTGGTCGTATTTTTGCGCTCCGACACTGTGTTTGCGCTAACCTGAGAAAAATGAGAATGAGAAGAAATGATATCGTTGGTGTGTCTTTTCGAAGACGTACTACTACTATTACTACTACTACTACTATCTTCTTCCTCCATTATATGGAACCGTCACGGCATATGCTGCGGCACGGGGGAGACGACGCCTCACCTTGGAAGTAATAAGTACTTTTCGTCAATGTCTTTCTTCCTGGTGTAAGCGCGGCGTTCCTTCCTCCGTCGCCTTCAAGTCAACGCTCTTTTTTCTTGATCTATCAGGAAACGTTCTTATTAGTCTTGTGCTAAAGAAAGGAAAACCTTATATTTTTTCCTCTCTCATCCTGACACGGCTGGTTTGTGACTCCTTCGTTGCGGCAAGAGCAAATGCCTCTCTTGAGCGACAACCGTAACGGAAAGGAGTATTATGATGGAGCAGCAAATGAAATGTTTGTGTTCTCCAAGAATAATGCTAAAGGGCGTTGCTTGGCACGTGTGTGTGCAGAAGCAATGTAAGTAAAGTTGACTTCTGTTACCATAGAGGCATCGAAGTTGATGGACAGAAAGAGAAATAAGAATGTCTCATTTGTTTGAGGCGAGGTGTTTGGTTGGTTAGTTGGTCGGTCGGTCGTTTGCTTAAGAAGGTTGTTGTGTTGTGCAAGTACAGGGGGTGAGTGAGCCGAGTTTCTACCTCGGCACCTCGGCAAGTATCACATCGATGGCTTGGCCTTGCGCGTTCGAATTGTAGTAAGTGATCTGCCCCCAATTCTGCAGCAGCCTCCTTCAATGCAACTTCCTCCTCCTCCTCTGACTCCTCTTCAGTGAGAACACTAAAGGATCTGATGGCATGCATGCATGCATTGTTGTGAGTGCGGCGTAGTGCTGTAGTTGTGGGTGTACTTACGCCGTGAGAGGTTGGGTGTTTTGCATCATATCCTCTAGCGTCTTACACCGGAGCAGCAGCAGCAGCCGCCGACCAAATGTTTATCATTATTATGACTAGTTAGCAGAACACGGACCAAAACCTCGGGTTAAGGGGCCTAAATGAATGCCTGTTTTGATCCCATCAAAAGGTGTTGGTTGCTATAGACAGCAGGACGGTGGCTATGGAAGTTGGAATCCGCTAAGGCGTGTGTAACAACTCACCTGCCGAAGCAACTAGCAGCCCTTAAAATGGTATGGCGCCCGAGCATTCTCCCGATACTCGACCGCCGGGGCACTAATGGTCCGACACGTATGTGGTCGGGCCTCGAAGCCCCGGTGAGTAGGAGGGTCGCTGTGGTGTGCGTTGAAGGGTACGGCGTGGGCCGGCCTGGAGCCGCCACTGGTGCAGATCTTGGTGGTAGTAGCAAATCATCGAGAGAGACTCTCCTCGAAGGCCGAGGCGGAGAAGGGTTCCATGTGAACATCAGTTGGACATGGGTTAGTCGATCCTAAGCCCAAGGCGAGAGCCTGATCCCACGTTAGAGGCAACGACCACAAGCGAGAAAGTAGAGGGGTTGGTTGGTTTGTAGTAGTAGTAGTTTTTGAAGCTTTATAGCTCAGAGCTGCTGCTGCTGATGCCGTGGCCTCTTGGTCTTTTTCCCGCAAAGGTGAGCGGTTGCGAATTGTCATGGAATGACGTGTTGACAGCGGCCTTAGTAGTAACAGTAATCATAATAATCATGATATTGCTGCTGTTATTACGAGACCCATTTTTTGTTGACATTAGTTCCTTGATACCCCACCGGGAGTTGCTAGATGGGTTCAGTGGCGAAAGGGAATACGGTTATAATTCCGCAACCTGGCCCCGGACACCAAACAGGTGACTGTGGCAGCATCGAAAAGCTTCTCGATGTAACATGGTCTGACTGCCTTGCTCCTCTTCTTAATACTTCTACGTCTTGTGTCCGTTGTACGACTGTCTGTCTCTGAATGCTTGCTTCTTGCATCATCACCAGCAGCAGCGTGCATGGGAATGCCGTTGATAATTTTGTTGCGGCTGCAGTCGTGACATACCTGTACAGGAACCCGGTAACGGGAACCAGCTCTCGTACGCCGGCGGTGGACCGGGAAAGAGTTTCCTTTTCTGCTTAAGGCGCCGTGACCCTGGAAGCCATTCGCCGGAAGAAAGGGTGCTTGTAAAACGGTTAGCCGTAGAGCGCCGCGGTTCTTGCGGCGTCCCGTGCTCCATTGCCGGTCCTTGAAAACGCGAGGGAAGGTGACTGAGGTATAGCAGACTTTTCCTCCCAATAAAGTCGGCTGCGCCTAGTCTCGGGCCAGCACGTACCAATATCCGCATCTGGTCTCCAAGGTAAGAAGCCTCTGGACGATAGATTAATGTAGGTAAGGGGAGTGGGCAAGTTAGATCCGTAACTTCGGGACAAGGATTGGCCCTGAGGGTTGAGCCAATCGGGCCTGTGCAGGAAGCGGGCCTGGGTTCAGGCGCAGGACTGAACAAGGTGAAAGAGGTTGTGGTGGTTGTGTTGGACGTGATGTTGTTGTCGTCAAGTCCTCTGCATCATCATAGCAAAGCTATTCTTCTTCCTCACCCACCACCCATTGTTGGCACATCTCTGTGTTGCCCCTGCAAGGTGCTTCTTCTTCTTCTGTGCTGCTGCTGCTGTTGATGTAACATGGTATTATTAACATACGTGCAGGCAGGGTCGTAGTCGTCGTCGTTGACGCAGGCAAGCAAGGCAGTAGTAATGTGTCGGCGTCTTTGGGTGGCTAAGGTGAAGGGGTGTGGAATTTTGTGATGTACGGCTTGTCACTGATAATAATGATAAACAACAACCAGCATTTACTGCTACAGCGACAACTCTGAATCCAGTTCGGACCGGCGTATCTCTGATGACCCTTGCGTGGAGCGCACCAGGCTGCGTGGTCGTGTTCTCGCGATGGTGGCTGGGCCTTGGTTCATTGGACCTACTACTACTACCATTTCCAATTTGGTTGATTGTGGGTTGATGGACTATTAACAATTGCCTTTTGGGTTCACTTTAGTCCCACCTCGGCTGGCATCAAGCAATCAGCTCAGAACTGGCACGGACAAGGGGAATCCGACTGTCTAATTAAAACAAAGCATTGCGATGGTTGTAATGGATGTTGACGCAATGTGATTTCTGCCCAGTGCTCTGAATGTCAAAGTGAAGAGATTCAACCAAGCGCGGGTAAACGGCGGGAGTAACTATGACTCTGACGAGGGAATCGCAAGGGTGAAGGAGACCGGTGTAGGGGTTAAGTTGGGGGACAAAACAGTGTCAGCATTGGCTTTTGCCGATGATTTGGTTCTGGTTGCGCAGACGCCCACTGGCTTGCAGAAGGCAATGGACGTGATGGCTGCGACCCTCGCGGGGGCATGGGCTTCAGGTCAACCCAGGGAAGTGTCGTACCCTCAGCATGGAGGTCGACGACAAGCGCAAGACTTGGTACGTCAATAAGAATAGGGCGTTCCAAGTCTTGGAGAGCGCTGTCGGATCCATGAGTGCTGAGGACGAATACAAGTACCTCGGGATTCTTGTCGGGGCCGGGGGTCGGCGTAAGTCATACGGGGCTTTGCTAGAAGAGGGGCTATGAAACATCACCAGAGCCCCTCTAAAACCTCAACAACGGATTACGTTGCTTGTGGAGCATCTGATGCCCAAGCTCATGCATCGACTAGTGCTGGGGGAAGTATATGACTCAGTTAGCACTCATGGACAGGCAAGTGCGAGTGGCGGTCCGCCGCTGGCTGCGCCTAGCCCATGACGTGCCCTGTGCATTCTTCCACTCGGCAACTGGAGATGGTGGGCTGGGTATACCAGACTTTGTTTCAACCGTCCGGCTAAATAAACAAGCGCGGTTCGACCGACCCAGTGATTCAGGCGGCTGTCCGGGAGCCTGCAGTGTTGAGCAAGCTGAAGCGCTGGTCTGGACCCGCATGCATTGCTGGTCGACAGGCGGGTAGTAAATCCGAACGCCAGCAGGTATGGAGGGCCAACCTGGTCAGCACCGTCGACGGTGCAGCTCTCGCTCCATCTGCCGCTGTGCTTCAGGTGAGCAGATGGGTGAATAGCGGGAACCGTTTCCTGTCAGGCGCTGATTATGTGAGGGCTGTCCAAGTGCGGATAGGCGCATTACCCACCCCTGCCAGGGCGTCCAGAGGCCGGCCCGAGATCAACGGCCTCTGTGTCTCCTGTCAGAAGCCAGGTACGCTGGGGCACATCGCACAGATGTGCCCTCGTACACATGGCGGGAGGGTAAAACGGCACGACAACATCTGTGCCTATTTGGCTGGGCGACTGAGACAAAGGGGTTATGAGGTGTCCTGCGAGCCGCGCATTCCGATTGTGGGGTCCTTTCGGAAGCCGGACATCGTCGCTTCCAAAGGCACAGAGGCCTACATAATTGACACACAGGTCTCTGGGGTTCACTTCCCGCTTTCAGGTGCACACCATCATAAGTGCAGCTACTACGGTACCCCGGAAGTCTTACAAGGCGTACGGGAATACACCGGGAAAAGACACCGTGCACGTAACATCGGCCACCTTAAGTTGGCGAGGTGCATGGTGTCAAGAAAGCGCGAGTGCTCTCAGAGGGTTAGGGCTGACATACCGGGACCTAGAGGTGTGCACGGTCAAAGCCCTAACCTGGACTCGCAGGATGTTGTCCAAGAGCACAGGTTAAAAATCGGAACGGGCCTGCGAACAACAGCGGGGAAAGAAGACCCTGTTGAGCTTGACTCTAGCCTGATATTGTAGAGACATCATAGGTGTAGCATAAGTGGGAGGCCATTTGTGTGGCCAGTAGTGAAATACCACTACTTTGATCGTTTCTCTACTTACTCGGTGAGACGGAACCGGAGCTTTCCCCAGGCGGGATAGACTCCTCCTTCTAGACCCAAGCGGCGGAAGGGTTCCTTCTCTCATGTTCTCATCCTCCTCATCTTCATTTCGAAGATAGATAATTTAGATATGGGAAAAATAGGATGTTGATAATGGAAGAAAGAAATATACCCGGACGTGTTCGCGCCTGCCCCGATTCGGTCCGAGGACAGTATCGGGTGGGGAGTTTGACTGGGGCGGTACATCTGTCAAATGATAACGCAGGTGTCCCAAGGCCAGCTCAGCGTGGACAGAAACCTCGCGTAGAGCAAAAGGGCAAATGCTGGCTTGATCCGGATTTTCAGTACGAGTACGGACTGCGAAAGCAGGGCCTATCGATCCTTTTGACTTTTAAGAGTTTTAAGCAAGATGAGTCAGAAAAGTTACCACAGGGATAACTGGCTTGTGGCGTCCATAGCGACGTCGCTTTTTGATCCTTCGATGTCGGCTCTTCCTATCATTGTGAAGCAGAATTCACCAAGCGTTGGATTGCTCACCCATTAAAAGGGAACGTGAGCTGCGTTTAGACCGTCATGAGAGAGGTTAGTTCTACCCTACTGTTCAAAGTCTAAGTCAAACACTCGTTGCGATAGCAACTCTGCTCAGTACGAGAGGAACGGCATTTCGGACATATGGTTGGGCTCTTGGTCGAGCGGCCATTGGAGCTACGCTACGTCCGTGGGGTTATGCCTGAAAGCCTCTAAGACAGCATCCCAACTAGAGAAGCAGCGATGGTTAGCGCGCGCAGAGGGCAAAGGTGGCCTCGGATGCGCTCCGTCACCTTCCGCTCCTTACCCCTCAGGTTAGCGGGCGAAGGGTGTCGGAGGTCAAAAGTGGCGTGGGATGCATCTCCGTCACCTTCCGCTCCTTACCTCTCAGGTTAGCGGGCGAAGGGTGTCGGAGGTCAAAAGTGGCGTGGGATGCGGCTCCGTCACCTTCGGCTCCTTACCTCTCAGGTTAGCGGGCGAAGGGTGTCGGAGGGCAAAAGTGGCGTGGGATGCGGCTCCGTCACCTTCCGCCGCTTACCTCTCAGGTTAGCGCGCACAGAGTGTCGGAGGCAAAAGTGGCGTGGTATTGCGCTCCGCCACCTTCCGCCGCTTACCTCTCAGGTTAGCGCGCACAGAGTGTCGGAGGCAAAAGTGGCGTGGTATTGCGCTCCGCCACCTTCCGCCGCTTACCTCTCAGGTTAGCGCGCACAGAGTGTCGGAGGCAAAAGTGGCGTGGTATTGCGCTCCGCCACCTTCCGCCGCTTACCTCTCAGGTTAGCGCGCACAGAGTGTCGGAGGCAAAAGTGGCGTGGTATTGCGCTCCGCCACCTTCCGCCGCTTACCTCTCAGGTTAGCGCGCACAGAGTGTCGGAGGCAAAAGTGGCGTGGTATTGCGCTCCGCCACCTTCCGCCGCTTACCTCTCAGCATTGCAATGGTTGTAATGGATGTTGACGCAATGTGATTTCTGCCCAGTGCTCTGAATGTCAAAGTGAAGAGATTCAACCAAGCGCGGGTAAACGGCGGGAGTAACTATGACTCTGACGAGGGAATCGCAAGGGTGAAGGAGACCGGTGTAGGGGTTAAGTTGGGGGACAAAACAGTGTCAGCATTGGCTTTTGCCGATGATTTGGTTCTGGTTGCGCAGACGCCCACTGGCTTGCAGAAGGCAATGGACGTGATGGCTGCGACCCTCGCGGGGGCATGGGCTTCAGGTCAACCCAGGGAAGTGTCGTACCCTCAGCATGGAGGTCGACGACAAGCGCAAGACTTGGTACGTCAATAAGAATAGGGCGTTCCAAGTCTTGGAGAGCGCTGTCGGATCCATGAGTGCTGAGGACGAATACAAGTACCTCGGGATTCTTGTCGGGGCCGGGGGTCGGCGTAAGTCATACGGGGCTTTGCTAGAAGAGGGGCTATGAAACATCACCAGAGCCCCTCTAAAACCTCAACAACGGATTACGTTGCTTGTGGAGCATCTGATGCCCAAGCTCATGCATCGACTAGTGCTGGGGGAAGTATATGACTCAGTTAGCACTCATGGACAGGCAAGTGCGAGTGGCGGTCCGCCGCTGGCTGCGCCTAGCCCATGACGTGCCCTGTGCATTCTTCCACTCGGCAACTGGAGATGGTGGGCTGGGTATACCAGACTTTGTTTCAACCGTCCGGCTAAATAAACAAGCGCGGTTCGACCGACCCAGTGATTCAGGCGGCTGTCCGGGAGCCTGCAGTGTTGAGCAAGCTGAAGCGCTGGTCTGGACCCGCATGCATTGCTGGTCGACAGGCGGGTAGTAAATCCGAACGCCAGCAGGTATGGAGGGCCAACCTGGTCAGCACCGTCGACGGTGCAGCTCTCGCTCCATCTGCCGCTGTGCTTCAGGTGAGCAGATGGGTGAATAGCGGGAACCGTTTCCTGTCAGGCGCTGATTATGTGAGGGCTGTCCAAGTGCGGATAGGCGCATTACCCACCCCTGCCAGGGCGTCCAGAGGCCGGCCCGAGATCAACGGCCTCTGTGTCTCCTGTCAGAAGCCAGGTACGCTGGGGCACATCGCACAGATGTGCCCTCGTACACATGGCGGGAGGGTAAAACGGCACGACAACATCTGTGCCTATTTGGCTGGGCGACTGAGACAAAGGGGTTATGAGGTGTCCTGCGAGCCGCGCATTCCGATTGTGGGGTCCTTTCGGAAGCCGGACATCGTCGCTTCCAAAGGCACAGAGGCCTACATAATTGACACACAGGTCTCTGGGGTTCACTTCCCGCTTTCAGGTGCACACCATCATAAGTGCAGCTACTACGGTACCCCGGAAGTCTTACAAGGCGTACGGGAATACACCGGGAAAAGACACCGTGCACGTAACATCGGCCACCTTAAGTTGGCGAGGTGCATGGTGTCAAGAAAGCGCGAGTGCTCTCAGAGGGTTAGGGCTGACATACCGGGACCTAGAGGTGTGCACGGTCAAAGCCCTAACCTGGACTCGCAGGATGTTGTCCAAGAGCACAGGTTAAAAATCGGAACGGGCCTGCGAACAACAGCGGGGAAAGAAGACCCTGTTGAGCTTGACTCTAGCCTGATATTGTAGAGACATCATAGGTGTAGCATAAGTGGGAGGCCATTTGTGTGGCCAGTAGTGAAATACCACTACTTTGATCGTTTCTCTACTTACTCGGTGAGACGGAACCGGAGCTTTCCCCAGGCGGGATAGACTCCTCCTTCTAGACCCAAGCGGCGGAAGGGTTCCTTCTCTCATGTTCTCATCCTCCTCATCTTCATTTCGAAGATAGATAATTTAGATATGGGAAAAATAGGATGTTGATAATGGAAGAAAGAAATATACCCGGACGTGTTCGCGCCTGCCCCGATTCGGTCCGAGGACAGTATCGGGTGGGGAGTTTGACTGGGGCGGTACATCTGTCAAATGATAACGCAGGTGTCCCAAGGCCAGCTCAGCGTGGACAGAAACCTCGCGTAGAGCAAAAGGGCAAATGCTGGCTTGATCCGGATTTTCAGTACGAGTACGGACTGCGAAAGCAGGGCCTATCGATCCTTTTGACTTTTAAGAGTTTTAAGCAAGATGAGTCAGAAAAGTTACCACAGGGATAACTGGCTTGTGGCGTCCATAGCGACGTCGCTTTTTGATCCTTCGATGTCGGCTCTTCCTATCATTGTGAAGCAGAATTCACCAAGCGTTGGATTGCTCACCCATTAAAAGGGAACGTGAGCTGCGTTTAGACCGTCATGAGAGAGGTTAGTTCTACCCTACTGTTCAAAGTCTAAGTCAAACACTCGTTGCGATAGCAACTCTGCTCAGTACGAGAGGAACGGCATTTCGGACATATGGTTGGGCTCTTGGTCGAGCGGCCATTGGAGCTACGCTACGTCCGTGGGGTTATGCCTGAAAGCCTCTAAGACAGCATCCCAACTAGAGAAGCAGCGATGGTTAGCGCGCGCAGAGGGCAAAGGTGGCCTCGGATGCGCTCCGTCACCTTCCGCTCCTTACCCCTCAGGTTAGCGGGCGAAGGGTGTCGGAGGTCAAAAGTGGCGTGGGATGCATCTCCGTCACCTTCCGCTCCTTACCTCTCAGGTTAGCGGGCGAAGGGTGTCGGAGGTCAAAAGTGGCGTGGGATGCGGCTCCGTCACCTTCGGCTCCTTACCTCTCAGGTTAGCGGGCGAAGGGTGTCGGAGGGCAAAAGTGGCGTGGGATGCGGCTCCGTCACCTTCCGCCGCTTACCTCTCAGGTTAGCGCGCACAGAGTGTCGGAGGCAAAAGTGGCGTGGTATTGCGCTCCGCCACCTTCCGCCGCTTACCTCTCAGGTTAGCGCGCACAGAGTGTCGGAGGCAAAAGTGGCGTGGTATTGCGCTCCGCCACCTTCCGCCGCTTACCTCTCAGGTTAGCGCGCACAGAGTGTCGGAGGCAAAAGTGGCGTGGTATTGCGCTCCGCCACCTTCCGCCGCTTACCTCTCAGGTTAGCGCGCACAGAGTGTCGGAGGCAAAAGTGGCGTGGTATTGCGCTCCGCCACCTTCCGCCGCTTACCTCTCAGGTTAGCGCGCACAGAGTGTCGGAGGCAAAAGTGGCGTGGTATTGCGCTCCGCCACCTTCCGCCGCTTACCTCTCAGGTTAGCGCGCACAGAGTGTCGGAGGCAAAAGTGGCGTGGTATTGCGCTCCGCCACCTTCCGCCGCTTACCTCTCAGCATTGCAATGGTTGTAATGGATGTTGACGCAATGTGATTTCTGCCCAGTGCTCTGAATGTCAAAGTGAAGAGATTCAACCAAGCGCGGGTAAACGGCGGGAGTAACTATGACTCTGACGAGGGAATCGCAAGGGTGAAGGAGACCGGTGTAGGGGTTAAGTTGGGGGACAAAACAGTGTCAGCATTGGCTTTTGCCGATGATTTGGTTCTGGTTGCGCAGACGCCCACTGGCTTGCAGAAGGCAATGGACGTGATGGCTGCGACCCTCGCGGGGGCATGGGCTTCAGGTCAACCCAGGGAAGTGTCGTACCCTCAGCATGGAGGTCGACGACAAGCGCAAGACTTGGTACGTCAATAAGAATAGGGCGTTCCAAGTCTTGGAGAGCGCTGTCGGATCCATGAGTGCTGAGGACGAATACAAGTACCTCGGGATTCTTGTCGGGGCCGGGGGTCGGCGTAAGTCATACGGGGCTTTGCTAGAAGAGGGGCTATGAAACATCACCAGAGCCCCTCTAAAACCTCAACAACGGATTACGTTGCTTGTGGAGCATCTGATGCCCAAGCTCATGCATCGACTAGTGCTGGGGGAAGTATATGACTCAGTTAGCACTCATGGACAGGCAAGTGCGAGTGGCGGTCCGCCGCTGGCTGCGCCTAGCCCATGACGTGCCCTGTGCATTCTTCCACTCGGCAACTGGAGATGGTGGGCTGGGTATACCAGACTTTGTTTCAACCGTCCGGCTAAATAAACAAGCGCGGTTCGACCGACCCAGTGATTCAGGCGGCTGTCCGGGAGCCTGCAGTGTTGAGCAAGCTGAAGCGCTGGTCTGGACCCGCATGCATTGCTGGTCGACAGGCGGGTAGTAAATCCGAACGCCAGCAGGTATGGAGGGCCAACCTGGTCAGCACCGTCGACGGTGCAGCTCTCGCTCCATCTGCCGCTGTGCTTCAGGTGAGCAGATGGGTGAATAGCGGGAACCGTTTCCTGTCAGGCGCTGATTATGTGAGGGCTGTCCAAGTGCGGATAGGCGCATTACCCACCCCTGCCAGGGCGTCCAGAGGCCGGCCCGAGATCAACGGCCTCTGTGTCTCCTGTCAGAAGCCAGGTACGCTGGGGCACATCGCACAGATGTGCCCTCGTACACATGGCGGGAGGGTAAAACGGCACGACAACATCTGTGCCTATTTGGCTGGGCGACTGAGACAAAGGGGTTATGAGGTGTCCTGCGAGCCGCGCATTCCGATTGTGGGGTCCTTTCGGAAGCCGGACATCGTCGCTTCCAAAGGCACAGAGGCCTACATAATTGACACACAGGTCTCTGGGGTTCACTTCCCGCTTTCAGGTGCACACCATCATAAGTGCAGCTACTACGGTACCCCGGAAGTCTTACAAGGCGTACGGGAATACACCGGGAAAAGACACCGTGCACGTAACATCGGCCACCTTAAGTTGGCGAGGTGCATGGTGTCAAGAAAGCGCGAGTGCTCTCAGAGGGTTAGGGCTGACATACCGGGACCTAGAGGTGTGCACGGTCAAAGCCCTAACCTGGACTCGCAGGATGTTGTCCAAGAGCACAGGTTAAAAATCGGAACGGGCCTGCGAACAACAGCGGGGAAAGAAGACCCTGTTGAGCTTGACTCTAGCCTGATATTGTAGAGACATCATAGGTGTAGCATAAGTGGGAGGCCATTTGTGTGGCCAGTAGTGAAATACCACTACTTTGATCGTTTCTCTACTTACTCGGTGAGACGGAACCGGAGCTTTCCCCAGGCGGGATAGACTCCTCCTTCTAGACCCAAGCGGCGGAAGGGTTCCTTCTCTCATGTTCTCATCCTCCTCATCTTCATTTCGAAGATAGATAATTTAGATATGGGAAAAATAGGATGTTGATAATGGAAGAAAGAAATATACCCGGACGTGTTCGCGCCTGCCCCGATTCGGTCCGAGGACAGTATCGGGTGGGGAGTTTGACTGGGGCGGTACATCTGTCAAATGATAACGCAGGTGTCCCAAGGCCAGCTCAGCGTGGACAGAAACCTCGCGTAGAGCAAAAGGGCAAATGCTGGCTTGATCCGGATTTTCAGTACGAGTACGGACTGCGAAAGCAGGGCCTATCGATCCTTTTGACTTTTAAGAGTTTTAAGCAAGATGAGTCAGAAAAGTTACCACAGGGATAACTGGCTTGTGGCGTCCATAGCGACGTCGCTTTTTGATCCTTCGATGTCGGCTCTTCCTATCATTGTGAAGCAGAATTCACCAAGCGTTGGATTGCTCACCCATTAAAAGGGAACGTGAGCTGCGTTTAGACCGTCATGAGAGAGGTTAGTTCTACCCTACTGTTCAAAGTCTAAGTCAAACACTCGTTGCGATAGCAACTCTGCTCAGTACGAGAGGAACGGCATTTCGGACATATGGTTGGGCTCTTGGTCGAGCGGCCATTGGAGCTACGCTACGTCCGTGGGGTTATGCCTGAAAGCCTCTAAGACAGCATCCCAACTAGAGAAGCAGCGATGGTTAGCGCGCGCAGAGGGCAAAGGTGGCCTCGGATGCGCTCCGTCACCTTCCGCTCCTTACCCCTCAGGTTAGCGGGCGAAGGGTGTCGGAGGTCAAAAGTGGCGTGGGATGCATCTCCGTCACCTTCCGCTCCTTACCTCTCAGGTTAGCGGGCGAAGGGTGTCGGAGGTCAAAAGTGGCGTGGGATGCGGCTCCGTCACCTTCGGCTCCTTACCTCTCAGGTTAGCGGGCGAAGGGTGTCGGAGGGCAAAAGTGGCGTGGGATGCGGCTCCGTCACCTTCCGCGCCTTACCTCTCAGGTTAGCGCGCACAGAGTGTCGGAGGCAAAAGTGGCGTGGTATTGCGCTCCGCCACCTTCCGCCGCTTACCTCTCAGGTTAGCGCGCACAGAGTGTCGGAGGCAAAAGTGGCGTGGTATTGCGCTCCGCCACCTTCCGCCGCTTACCTCTCAGGTTAGCGCGCACAGAGTGTCGGAGGCAAAAGTGGCGTGGTATTGCGCTCCGCCACCTTCCGCCGCTTACCTCTCAGGTTAGCGCGCACAGAGTGTCGGAGGCAAAAGTGGCGTGGTATTGCGCTCCGCCACCTTCCGCCGCTTACCTCTCAGGTTAGCGCGCACAGAGTGTCGGAGGCAAAAGTGGCGTGGTATTGCGCTCCGCCACCTTCCGCCGCTTACCTCTCAGCATTGCAATGGTTGTAATGGATGTTGACGCAATGTGATTTCTGCCCAGTGCTCTGAATGTCAAAGTGAAGAGATTCAACCAAGCGCGGGTAAACGGCGGGAGTAACTATGACTCTGACGAGGGAATCGCAAGGGTGAAGGAGACCGGTGTAGGGGTTAAGTTGGGGGACAAAACAGTGTCAGCATTGGCTTTTGCCGATGATTTGGTTCTGGTTGCGCAGACGCCCACTGGCTTGCAGAAGGCAATGGACGTGATGGCTGCGACCCTCGCGGGGGCATGGGCTTCAGGTCAACCCAGGGAAGTGTCGTACCCTCAGCATGGAGGTCGACGACAAGCGCAAGACTTGGTACGTCAATAAGAATAGGGCGTTCCAAGTCTTGGAGAGCGCTGTCGGATCCATGAGTGCTGAGGACGAATACAAGTACCTCGGGATTCTTGTCGGGGCCGGGGGTCGGCGTAAGTCATACGGGGCTTTGCTAGAAGAGGGGCTATGAAACATCACCAGAGCCCCTCTAAAACCTCAACAACGGATTACGTTGCTTGTGGAGCATCTGATGCCCAAGCTCATGCATCGACTAGTGCTGGGGGAAGTATATGACTCAGTTAGCACTCATGGACAGGCAAGTGCGAGTGGCGGTCCGCCGCTGGCTGCGCCTAGCCCATGACGTGCCCTGTGCATTCTTCCACTCGGCAACTGGAGATGGTGGGCTGGGTATACCAGACTTTGTTTCAACCGTCCGGCTAAATAAACAAGCGCGGTTCGACCGACCCAGTGATTCAGGCGGCTGTCCGGGAGCCTGCAGTGTTGAGCAAGCTGAAGCGCTGGTCTGGACCCGCATGCATTGCTGGTCGACAGGCGGGTAGTAAATCCGAACGCCAGCAGGTATGGAGGGCCAACCTGGTCAGCACCGTCGACGGTGCAGCTCTCGCTCCATCTGCCGCTGTGCTTCAGGTGAGCAGATGGGTGAATAGCGGGAACCGTTTCCTGTCAGGCGCTGATTATGTGAGGGCTGTCCAAGTGCGGATAGGCGCATTACCCACCCCTGCCAGGGCGTCCAGAGGCCGGCCCGAGATCAACGGCCTCTGTGTCTCCTGTCAGAAGCCAGGTACGCTGGGGCACATCGCACAGATGTGCCCTCGTACACATGGCGGGAGGGTAAAACGGCACGACAACATCTGTGCCTATTTGGCTGGGCGACTGAGACAAAGGGGTTATGAGGTGTCCTGCGAGCCGCGCATTCCGATTGTGGGGTCCTTTCGGAAGCCGGACATCGTCGCTTCCAAAGGCACAGAGGCCTACATAATTGACACACAGGTCTCTGGGGTTCACTTCCCGCTTTCAGGTGCACACCATCATAAGTGCAGCTACTACGGTACCCCGGAAGTCTTACAAGGCGTACGGGAATACACCGGGAAAAGACACCGTGCACGTAACATCGGCCACCTTAAGTTGGCGAGGTGCATGGTGTCAAGAAAGCGCGAGTGCTCTCAGAGGGTTAGGGCTGACATACCGGGACCTAGAGGTGTGCACGGTCAAAGCCCTAACCTGGACTCGCAGGATGTTGTCCAAGAGCACAGGTTAAAAATCGGAACGGGCCTGCGAACAACAGCGGGGAAAGAAGACCCTGTTGAGCTTGACTCTAGCCTGATATTGTAGAGACATCATAGGTGTAGCATAAGTGGGAGGCCATTTGTGTGGCCAGTAGTGAAATACCACTACTTTGATCGTTTCTCTACTTACTCGGTGAGACGGAACCGGAGCTTTCCCCAGGCGGGATAGACTCCTCCTTCTAGACCCAAGCGGCGGAAGGGTTCCTTCTCTCATGTTCTCATCCTCCTCATCTTCATTTCGAAGATAGATAATTTAGATATGGGAAAAATAGGATGTTGATAATGGAAGAAAGAAATATACCCGGACGTGTTCGCGCCTGCCCCGATTCGGTCCGAGGACAGTATCGGGTGGGGAGTTTGACTGGGGCGGTACATCTGTCAAATGATAACGCAGGTGTCCCAAGGCCAGCTCAGCGTGGACAGAAACCTCGCGTAGAGCAAAAGGGCAAATGCTGGCTTGATCCGGATTTTCAGTACGAGTACGGACTGCGAAAGCAGGGCCTATCGATCCTTTTGACTTTTAAGAGTTTTAAGCAAGATGAGTCAGAAAAGTTACCACAGGGATAACTGGCTTGTGGCGTCCATAGCGACGTCGCTTTTTGATCCTTCGATGTCGGCTCTTCCTATCATTGTGAAGCAGAATTCACCAAGCGTTGGATTGCTCACCCATTAAAAGGGAACGTGAGCTGCGTTTAGACCGTCATGAGAGAGGTTAGTTCTACCCTACTGTTCAAAGTCTAAGTCAAACACTCGTTGCGATAGCAACTCTGCTCAGTACGAGAGGAACGGCATTTCGGACATATGGTTGGGCTCTTGGTCGAGCGGCCATTGGAGCTACGCTACGTCCGTGGGGTTATGCCTGAAAGCCTCTAAGACAGCATCCCAACTAGAGAAGCAGCGATGGTTAGCGCGCGCAGAGGGCAAAGGTGGCCTCGGATGCGCTCCGTCACCTTCCGCTCCTTACCCCTCAGGTTAGCGGGCGAAGGGTGTCGGAGGTCAAAAGTGGCGTGGGATGCATCTCCGTCACCTTCCGCTCCTTACCTCTCAGGTTAGCGGGCGAAGGGTGTCGGAGGTCAAAAGTGGCGTGGGATGCGGCTCCGTCACCTTCGGCTCCTTACCTCTCAGGTTAGCGGGCGAAGGGTGTCGGAGGGCAAAAGTGGCGTGGGATGCGGCTCCGTCACCTTCCGCCGCTTACCTCTCAGGTTAGCGCGCACAGAGTGTCGGAGGCAAAAGTGGCGTGGTATTGCGCTCCGCCACCTTCCGCCGCTTACCTCTCAGGTTAGCGCGCACAGAGTGTCGGAGGCAAAAGTGGCGTGGTATTGCGCTCCGCCACCTTCCGCCGCTTACCTCTCAGGTTAGCGCGCACAGAGTGTCGGAGGCAAAAGTGGCGTGGTATTGCGCTCCGCCACCTTCCGCCGCTTACCTCTCAGGTTAGCGCGCACAGAGTGTCGGAGGCAAAAGTGGCGTGGTATTGCGCTCCGCCACCTTCCGCCGCTTACCTCTCAGGTTAGCGCGCACAGAGTGTCGGAGGCAAAAGTGGCGTGGTATTGCGCTCCGCCACCTTCCGCCGCTTACCTCTCAGGTTAGCGCGCACAGAGTGTCGGAGGCAAAAGTGGCGTGGTATTGCGCTCCGCCACCTTCCGCCGCTTACCTCTCAGCATTGCAATGGTTGTAATGGATGTTGACGCAATGTGATTTCTGCCCAGTGCTCTGAATGTCAAAGTGAAGAGATTCAACCAAGCGCGGGTAAACGGCGGGAGTAACTATGACTCTGACGAGGGAATCGCAAGGGTGAAGGAGACCGGTGTAGGGGTTAAGTTGGGGGACAAAACAGTGTCAGCATTGGCTTTTGCCGATGATTTGGTTCTGGTTGCGCAGACGCCCACTGGCTTGCAGAAGGCAATGGACGTGATGGCTGCGACCCTCGCGGGGGCATGGGCTTCAGGTCAACCCAGGGAAGTGTCGTACCCTCAGCATGGAGGTCGACGACAAGCGCAAGACTTGGTACGTCAATAAGAATAGGGCGTTCCAAGTCTTGGAGAGCGCTGTCGGATCCATGAGTGCTGAGGACGAATACAAGTACCTCGGGATTCTTGTCGGGGCCGGGGGTCGGCGTAAGTCATACGGGGCTTTGCTAGAAGAGGGGCTATGAAACATCACCAGAGCCCCTCTAAAACCTCAACAACGGATTACGTTGCTTGTGGAGCATCTGATGCCCAAGCTCATGCATCGACTAGTGCTGGGGGAAGTATATGACTCAGTTAGCACTCATGGACAGGCAAGTGCGAGTGGCGGTCCGCCGCTGGCTGCGCCTAGCCCATGACGTGCCCTGTGCATTCTTCCACTCGGCAACTGGAGATGGTGGGCTGGGTATACCAGACTTTGTTTCAACCGTCCGGCTAAATAAACAAGCGCGGTTCGACCGACCCAGTGATTCAGGCGGCTGTCCGGGAGCCTGCAGTGTTGAGCAAGCTGAAGCGCTGGTCTGGACCCGCATGCATTGCTGGTCGACAGGCGGGTAGTAAATCCGAACGCCAGCAGGTATGGAGGGCCAACCTGGTCAGCACCGTCGACGGTGCAGCTCTCGCTCCATCTGCCGCTGTGCTTCAGGTGAGCAGATGGGTGAATAGCGGGAACCGTTTCCTGTCAGGCGCTGATTATGTGAGGGCTGTCCAAGTGCGGATAGGCGCATTACCCACCCCTGCCAGGGCGTCCAGAGGCCGGCCCGAGATCAACGGCCTCTGTGTCTCCTGTCAGAAGCCAGGTACGCTGGGGCACATCGCACAGATGTGCCCTCGTACACATGGCGGGAGGGTAAAACGGCACGACAACATCTGTGCCTATTTGGCTGGGCGACTGAGACAAAGGGGTTATGAGGTGTCCTGCGAGCCGCGCATTCCGATTGTGGGGTCCTTTCGGAAGCCGGACATCGTCGCTTCCAAAGGCACAGAGGCCTACATAATTGACACACAGGTCTCTGGGGTTCACTTCCCGCTTTCAGGTGCACACCATCATAAGTGCAGCTACTACGGTACCCCGGAAGTCTTACAAGGCGTACGGGAATACACCGGGAAAAGACACCGTGCACGTAACATCGGCCACCTTAAGTTGGCGAGGTGCATGGTGTCAAGAAAGCGCGAGTGCTCTCAGAGGGTTAGGGCTGACATACCGGGACCTAGAGGTGTGCACGGTCAAAGCCCTAACCTGGACTCGCAGGATGTTGTCCAAGAGCACAGGTTAAAAATCGGAACGGGCCTGCGAACAACAGCGGGGAAAGAAGACCCTGTTGAGCTTGACTCTAGCCTGATATTGTAGAGACATCATAGGTGTAGCATAAGTGGGAGGCCATTTGTGTGGCCAGTAGTGAAATACCACTACTTTGATCGTTTCTCTACTTACTCGGTGAGACGGAACCGGAGCTTTCCCCAGGCGGGATAGACTCCTCCTTCTAGACCCAAGCGGCGGAAGGGTTCCTTCTCTCATGTTCTCATCCTCCTCATCTTCATTTCGAAGATAGATAATTTAGATATGGGAAAAATAGGATGTTGATAATGGAAGAAAGAAATATACCCGGACGTGTTCGCGCCTGCCCCGATTCGGTCCGAGGACAGTATCGGGTGGGGAGTTTGACTGGGGCGGTACATCTGTCAAATGATAACGCAGGTGTCCCAAGGCCAGCTCAGCGTGGACAGAAACCTCGCGTAGAGCAAAAGGGCAAATGCTGGCTTGATCCGGATTTTCAGTACGAGTACGGACTGCGAAAGCAGGGCCTATCGATCCTTTTGACTTTTAAGAGTTTTAAGCAAGATGAGTCAGAAAAGTTACCACAGGGATAACTGGCTTGTGGCGTCCATAGCGACGTCGCTTTTTGATCCTTCGATGTCGGCTCTTCCTATCATTGTGAAGCAGAATTCACCAAGCGTTGGATTGCTCACCCATTAAAAGGGAACGTGAGCTGCGTTTAGACCGTCATGAGAGAGGTTAGTTCTACCCTACTGTTCAAAGTCTAAGTCAAACACTCGTTGCGATAGCAACTCTGCTCAGTACGAGAGGAACGGCATTTCGGACATATGGTTGGGCTCTTGGTCGAGCGGCCATTGGAGCTACGCTACGTCCGTGGGGTTATGCCTGAAAGCCTCTAAGACAGCATCCCAACTAGAGAAGCAGCGATGGTTAGCGCGCGCAGAGGGCAAAGGTGGCCTCGGATGCGCTCCGTCACCTTCCGCTCCTTACCCCTCAGGTTAGCGGGCGAAGGGTGTCGGAGGTCAAAAGTGGCGTGGGATGCATCTCCGTCACCTTCCGCTCCTTACCTCTCAGGTTAGCGGGCGAAGGGTGTCGGAGGTCAAAAGTGGCGTGGGATGCGGCTCCGTCACCTTCGGCTCCTTACCTCTCAGGTTAGCGGGCGAAGGGTGTCGGAGGGCAAAAGTGGCGTGGGATGCGGCTCCGTCACCTTCCGCCGCTTACCTCTCAGGTTAGCGCGCACAGAGTGTCGGAGGCAAAAGTGGCGTGGTATTGCGCTCCGCCACCTTCCGCCGCTTACCTCTCAGGTTAGCGCGCACAGAGTGTCGGAGGCAAAAGTGGCGTGGTATTGCGCTCCGCCACCTTCCGCCGCTTACCTCTCAGGTTAGCGCGCACAGAGTGTCGGAGGCAAAAGTGGCGTGGTATTGCGCTCCGCCACCTTCCGCCGCTTACCTCTCAGGTTAGCGCGCACAGAGTGTCGGAGGCAAAAGTGGCGTGGTATTGCGCTCCGCCACCTTCCGCCGCTTACCTCTCAGGTTAGCGCGCACAGAGTGTCGGAGGCAAAAGTGGCGTGGTATTGCGCTCCGCCACCTTCCGCCGCTTACCTCTCAGGTTAGCGCGCACAGAGTGTCGGAGGCAAAAGTGGCGTGGTATTGCGCTCCGCCACCTTCCGCCGCTTACCTCTCAGCATTGCAATGGTTGTAATGGATGTTGACGCAATGTGATTTCTGCCCAGTGCTCTGAATGTCAAAGTGAAGAGATTCAACCAAGCGCGGGTAAACGGCGGGAGTAACTATGACTCTGACGAGGGAATCGCAAGGGTGAAGGAGACCGGTGTAGGGGTTAAGTTGGGGGACAAAACAGTGTCAGCATTGGCTTTTGCCGATGATTTGGTTCTGGTTGCGCAGACGCCCACTGGCTTGCAGAAGGCAATGGACGTGATGGCTGCGACCCTCGCGGGGGCATGGGCTTCAGGTCAACCCAGGGAAGTGTCGTACCCTCAGCATGGAGGTCGACGACAAGCGCAAGACTTGGTACGTCAATAAGAATAGGGCGTTCCAAGTCTTGGAGAGCGCTGTCGGATCCATGAGTGCTGAGGACGAATACAAGTACCTCGGGATTCTTGTCGGGGCCGGGGGTCGGCGTAAGTCATACGGGGCTTTGCTAGAAGAGGGGCTATGAAACATCACCAGAGCCCCTCTAAAACCTCAACAACGGATTACGTTGCTTGTGGAGCATCTGATGCCCAAGCTCATGCATCGACTAGTGCTGGGGGAAGTATATGACTCAGTTAGCACTCATGGACAGGCAAGTGCGAGTGGCGGTCCGCCGCTGGCTGCGCCTAGCCCATGACGTGCCCTGTGCATTCTTCCACTCGGCAACTGGAGATGGTGGGCTGGGTATACCAGACTTTGTTTCAACCGTCCGGCTAAATAAACAAGCGCGGTTCGACCGACCCAGTGATTCAGGCGGCTGTCCGGGAGCCTGCAGTGTTGAGCAAGCTGAAGCGCTGGTCTGGACCCGCATGCATTGCTGGTCGACAGGCGGGTAGTAAATCCGAACGCCAGCAGGTATGGAGGGCCAACCTGGTCAGCACCGTCGACGGTGCAGCTCTCGCTCCATCTGCCGCTGTGCTTCAGGTGAGCAGATGGGTGAATAGCGGGAACCGTTTCCTGTCAGGCGCTGATTATGTGAGGGCTGTCCAAGTGCGGATAGGCGCATTACCCACCCCTGCCAGGGCGTCCAGAGGCCGGCCCGAGATCAACGGCCTCTGTGTCTCCTGTCAGAAGCCAGGTACGCTGGGGCACATCGCACAGATGTGCCCTCGTACACATGGCGGGAGGGTAAAACGGCACGACAACATCTGTGCCTATTTGGCTGGGCGACTGAGACAAAGGGGTTATGAGGTGTCCTGCGAGCCGCGCATTCCGATTGTGGGGTCCTTTCGGAAGCCGGACATCGTCGCTTCCAAAGGCACAGAGGCCTACATAATTGACACACAGGTCTCTGGGGTTCACTTCCCGCTTTCAGGTGCACACCATCATAAGTGCAGCTACTACGGTACCCCGGAAGTCTTACAAGGCGTACGGGAATACACCGGGAAAAGACACCGTGCACGTAACATCGGCCACCTTAAGTTGGCGAGGTGCATGGTGTCAAGAAAGCGCGAGTGCTCTCAGAGGGTTAGGGCTGACATACCGGGACCTAGAGGTGTGCACGGTCAAAGCCCTAACCTGGACTCGCAGGATGTTGTCCAAGAGCACAGGTTAAAAATCGGAACGGGCCTGCGAACAACAGCGGGGAAAGAAGACCCTGTTGAGCTTGACTCTAGCCTGATATTGTAGAGACATCATAGGTGTAGCATAAGTGGGAGGCCATTTGTGTGGCCAGTAGTGAAATACCACTACTTTGATCGTTTCTCTACTTACTCGGTGAGACGGAACCGGAGCTTTCCCCAGGCGGGATAGACTCCTCCTTCTAGACCCAAGCGGCGGAAGGGTTCCTTCTCTCATGTTCTCATCCTCCTCATCTTCATTTCGAAGATAGATAATTTAGATATGGGAAAAATAGGATGTTGATAATGGAAGAAAGAAATATACCCGGACGTGTTCGCGCCTGCCCCGATTCGGTCCGAGGACAGTATCGGGTGGGGAGTTTGACTGGGGCGGTACATCTGTCAAATGATAACGCAGGTGTCCCAAGGCCAGCTCAGCGTGGACAGAAACCTCGCGTAGAGCAAAAGGGCAAATGCTGGCTTGATCCGGATTTTCAGTACGAGTACGGACTGCGAAAGCAGGGCCTATCGATCCTTTTGACTTTTAAGAGTTTTAAGCAAGATGAGTCAGAAAAGTTACCACAGGGATAACTGGCTTGTGGCGTCCATAGCGACGTCGCTTTTTGATCCTTCGATGTCGGCTCTTCCTATCATTGTGAAGCAGAATTCACCAAGCGTTGGATTGCTCACCCATTAAAAGGGAACGTGAGCTGCGTTTAGACCGTCATGAGAGAGGTTAGTTCTACCCTACTGTTCAAAGTCTAAGTCAAACACTCGTTGCGATAGCAACTCTGCTCAGTACGAGAGGAACGGCATTTCGGACATATGGTTGGGCTCTTGGTCGAGCGGCCATTGGAGCTACGCTACGTCCGTGGGGTTATGCCTGAAAGCCTCTAAGACAGCATCCCAACTAGAGAAGCAGCGATGGTTAGCGCGCGCAGAGGGCAAAGGTGGCCTCGGATGCGCTCCGTCACCTTCCGCTCCTTACCCCTCAGGTTAGCGGGCGAAGGGTGTCGGAGGTCAAAAGTGGCGTGGGATGCATCTCCGTCACCTTCCGCTCCTTACCTCTCAGGTTAGCGGGCGAAGGGTGTCGGAGGTCAAAAGTGGCGTGGGATGCGGCTCCGTCACCTTCGGCTCCTTACCTCTCAGGTTAGCGGGCGAAGGGTGTCGGAGGGCAAAAGTGGCGTGGGATGCGGCTCCGTCACCTTCCGCCGCTTACCTCTCAGGTTAGCGCGCACAGAGTGTCGGAGGCAAAAGTGGCGTGGTATTGCGCTCCGCCACCTTCCGCCGCTTACCTCTCAGGTTAGCGCGCACAGAGTGTCGGAGGCAAAAGTGGCGTGGTATTGCGCTCCGCCACCTTCCGCCGCTTACCTCTCAGGTTAGCGCGCACAGAGTGTCGGAGGCAAAAGTGGCGTGGTATTGCGCTCCGCCACCTTCCGCCGCTTACCTCTCAGGTTAGCGCGCACAGAGTGTCGGAGGCAAAAGTGGCGTGGTATTGCGCTCCGCCACCTTCCGCCGCTTACCTCTCAGGTTAGCGCGCACAGAGTGTCGGAGGCAAAAGTGGCGTGGTATTGCGCTCCGCCACCTTCCGCCGCTTACCTCTCAGCATTGCAATGGTTGTAATGGATGTTGACGCAATGTGATTTCTGCCCAGTGCTCTGAATGTCAAAGTGAAGAGATTCAACCAAGCGCGGGTAAACGGCGGGAGTAACTATGACTCTGACGAGGGAATCGCAAGGGTGAAGGAGACCGGTGTAGGGGTTAAGTTGGGGGACAAAACAGTGTCAGCATTGGCTTTTGCCGATGATTTGGTTCTGGTTGCGCAGACGCCCACTGGCTTGCAGAAGGCAATGGACGTGATGGCTGCGACCCTCGCGGGGGCATGGGCTTCAGGTCAACCCAGGGAAGTGTCGTACCCTCAGCATGGAGGTCGACGACAAGCGCAAGACTTGGTACGTCAATAAGAATAGGGCGTTCCAAGTCTTGGAGAGCGCTGTCGGATCCATGAGTGCTGAGGACGAATACAAGTACCTCGGGATTCTTGTCGGGGCCGGGGGTCGGCGTAAGTCATACGGGGCTTTGCTAGAAGAGGGGCTATGAAACATCACCAGAGCCCCTCTAAAACCTCAACAACGGATTACGTTGCTTGTGGAGCATCTGATGCCCAAGCTCATGCATCGACTAGTGCTGGGGGAAGTATATGACTCAGTTAGCACTCATGGACAGGCAAGTGCGAGTGGCGGTCCGCCGCTGGCTGCGCCTAGCCCATGACGTGCCCTGTGCATTCTTCCACTCGGCAACTGGAGATGGTGGGCTGGGTATACCAGACTTTGTTTCAACCGTCCGGCTAAATAAACAAGCGCGGTTCGACCGACCCAGTGATTCAGGCGGCTGTCCGGGAGCCTGCAGTGTTGAGCAAGCTGAAGCGCTGGTCTGGACCCGCATGCATTGCTGGTCGACAGGCGGGTAGTAAATCCGAACGCCAGCAGGTATGGAGGGCCAACCTGGTCAGCACCGTCGACGGTGCAGCTCTCGCTCCATCTGCCGCTGTGCTTCAGGTGAGCAGATGGGTGAATAGCGGGAACCGTTTCCTGTCAGGCGCTGATTATGTGAGGGCTGTCCAAGTGCGGATAGGCGCATTACCCACCCCTGCCAGGGCGTCCAGAGGCCGGCCCGAGATCAACGGCCTCTGTGTCTCCTGTCAGAAGCCAGGTACGCTGGGGCACATCGCACAGATGTGCCCTCGTACACATGGCGGGAGGGTAAAACGGCACGACAACATCTGTGCCTATTTGGCTGGGCGACTGAGACAAAGGGGTTATGAGGTGTCCTGCGAGCCGCGCATTCCGATTGTGGGGTCCTTTCGGAAGCCGGACATCGTCGCTTCCAAAGGCACAGAGGCCTACATAATTGACACACAGGTCTCTGGGGTTCACTTCCCGCTTTCAGGTGCACACCATCATAAGTGCAGCTACTACGGTACCCCGGAAGTCTTACAAGGCGTACGGGAATACACCGGGAAAAGACACCGTGCACGTAACATCGGCCACCTTAAGTTGGCGAGGTGCATGGTGTCAAGAAAGCGCGAGTGCTCTCAGAGGGTTAGGGCTGACATACCGGGACCTAGAGGTGTGCACGGTCAAAGCCCTAACCTGGACTCGCAGGATGTTGTCCAAGAGCACAGGTTAAAAATCGGAACGGGCCTGCGAACAACAGCGGGGAAAGAAGACCCTGTTGAGCTTGACTCTAGCCTGATATTGTAGAGACATCATAGGTGTAGCATAAGTGGGAGGCCATTTGTGTGGCCAGTAGTGAAATACCACTACTTTGATCGTTTCTCTACTTACTCGGTGAGACGGAACCGGAGCTTTCCCCAGGCGGGATAGACTCCTCCTTCTAGACCCAAGCGGCGGAAGGGTTCCTTCTCTCATGTTCTCATCCTCCTCATCTTCATTTCGAAGATAGATAATTTAGATATGGGAAAAATAGGATGTTGATAATGGAAGAAAGAAATATACCCGGACGTGTTCGCGCCTGCCCCGATTCGGTCCGAGGACAGTATCGGGTGGGGAGTTTGACTGGGGCGGTACATCTGTCAAATGATAACGCAGGTGTCCCAAGGCCAGCTCAGCGTGGACAGAAACCTCGCGTAGAGCAAAAGGGCAAATGCTGGCTTGATCCGGATTTTCAGTACGAGTACGGACTGCGAAAGCAGGGCCTATCGATCCTTTTGACTTTTAAGAGTTTTAAGCAAGATGAGTCAGAAAAGTTACCACAGGGATAACTGGCTTGTGGCGTCCATAGCGACGTCGCTTTTTGATCCTTCGATGTCGGCTCTTCCTATCATTGTGAAGCAGAATTCACCAAGCGTTGGATTGCTCACCCATTAAAAGGGAACGTGAGCTGCGTTTAGACCGTCATGAGAGAGGTTAGTTCTACCCTACTGTTCAAAGTCTAAGTCAAACACTCGTTGCGATAGCAACTCTGCTCAGTACGAGAGGAACGGCATTTCGGACATATGGTTGGGCTCTTGGTCGAGCGGCCATTGGAGCTACGCTACGTCCGTGGGGTTATGCCTGAAAGCCTCTAAGACAGCATCCCAACTAGAGAAGCAGCGATGGTTAGCGCGCGCAGAGGGCAAAGGTGGCCTCGGATGCGCTCCGTCACCTTCCGCTCCTTACCCCTCAGGTTAGCGGGCGAAGGGTGTCGGAGGTCAAAAGTGGCGTGGGATGCATCTCCGTCACCTTCCGCTCCTTACCTCTCAGGTTAGCGGGCGAAGGGTGTCGGAGGTCAAAAGTGGCGTGGGATGCGGCTCCGTCACCTTCGGCTCCTTACCTCTCAGGTTAGCGGGCGAAGGGTGTCGGAGGGCAAAAGTGGCGTGGGATGCGGCTCCGTCACCTTCCGCCGCTTACCTCTCAGGTTAGCGCGCACAGAGTGTCGGAGGCAAAAGTGGCGTGGTATTGCGCTCCGCCACCTTCCGCCGCTTACCTCTCAGGTTAGCGCGCACAGAGTGTCGGAGGCAAAAGTGGCGTGGTATTGCGCTCCGCCACCTTCCGCCGCTTACCTCTCAGGTTAGCGCGCACAGAGTGTCGGAGGCAAAAGTGGCGTGGTATTGCGCTCCGCCACCTTCCGCCGCTTACCTCTCAGGTTAGCGCGCACAGAGTGTCGGAGGCAAAAGTGGCGTGGTATTGCGCTCCGCCACCTTCCGCCGCTTACCTCTCAGGTTAGCGCGCACAGAGTGTCGGAGGCAAAAGTGGCGTGGTATTGCGCTCCGCCACCTTCCGCCGCTTACCTCTCAGGTTAGCGCGCACAGAGTGTCGGAGGCAAAAGTGGCGTGGTATTGCGCTCCGCCACCTTCCGCCGCTTACCTCTCAGCATTGCAATGGTTGTAATGGATGTTGACGCAATGTGATTTCTGCCCAGTGCTCTGAATGTCAAAGTGAAGAGATTCAACCAAGCGCGGGTAAACGGCGGGAGTAACTATGACTCTGACGAGGGAATCGCAAGGGTGAAGGAGACCGGTGTAGGGGTTAAGTTGGGGGACAAAACAGTGTCAGCATTGGCTTTTGCCGATGATTTGGTTCTGGTTGCGCAGACGCCCACTGGCTTGCAGAAGGCAATGGACGTGATGGCTGCGACCCTCGCGGGGGCATGGGCTTCAGGTCAACCCAGGGAAGTGTCGTACCCTCAGCATGGAGGTCGACGACAAGCGCAAGACTTGGTACGTCAATAAGAATAGGGCGTTCCAAGTCTTGGAGAGCGCTGTCGGATCCATGAGTGCTGAGGACGAATACAAGTACCTCGGGATTCTTGTCGGGGCCGGGGGTCGGCGTAAGTCATACGGGGCTTTGCTAGAAGAGGGGCTATGAAACATCACCAGAGCCCCTCTAAAACCTCAACAACGGATTACGTTGCTTGTGGAGCATCTGATGCCCAAGCTCATGCATCGACTAGTGCTGGGGGAAGTATATGACTCAGTTAGCACTCATGGACAGGCAAGTGCGAGTGGCGGTCCGCCGCTGGCTGCGCCTAGCCCATGACGTGCCCTGTGCATTCTTCCACTCGGCAACTGGAGATGGTGGGCTGGGTATACCAGACTTTGTTTCAACCGTCCGGCTAAATAAACAAGCGCGGTTCGACCGACCCAGTGATTCAGGCGGCTGTCCGGGAGCCTGCAGTGTTGAGCAAGCTGAAGCGCTGGTCTGGACCCGCATGCATTGCTGGTCGACAGGCGGGTAGTAAATCCGAACGCCAGCAGGTATGGAGGGCCAACCTGGTCAGCACCGTCGACGGTGCAGCTCTCGCTCCATCTGCCGCTGTGCTTCAGGTGAGCAGATGGGTGAATAGCGGGAACCGTTTCCTGTCAGGCGCTGATTATGTGAGGGCTGTCCAAGTGCGGATAGGCGCATTACCCACCCCTGCCAGGGCGTCCAGAGGCCGGCCCGAGATCAACGGCCTCTGTGTCTCCTGTCAGAAGCCAGGTACGCTGGGGCACATCGCACAGATGTGCCCTCGTACACATGGCGGGAGGGTAAAACGGCACGACAACATCTGTGCCTATTTGGCTGGGCGACTGAGACAAAGGGGTTATGAGGTGTCCTGCGAGCCGCGCATTCCGATTGTGGGGTCCTTTCGGAAGCCGGACATCGTCGCTTCCAAAGGCACAGAGGCCTACATAATTGACACACAGGTCTCTGGGGTTCACTTCCCGCTTTCAGGTGCACACCATCATAAGTGCAGCTACTACGGTACCCCGGAAGTCTTACAAGGCGTACGGGAATACACCGGGAAAAGACACCGTGCACGTAACATCGGCCACCTTAAGTTGGCGAGGTGCATGGTGTCAAGAAAGCGCGAGTGCTCTCAGAGGGTTAGGGCTGACATACCGGGACCTAGAGGTGTGCACGGTCAAAGCCCTAACCTGGACTCGCAGGATGTTGTCCAAGAGCACAGGTTAAAAATCGGAACGGGCCTGCGAACAACAGCGGGGAAAGAAGACCCTGTTGAGCTTGACTCTAGCCTGATATTGTAGAGACATCATAGGTGTAGCATAAGTGGGAGGCCATTTGTGTGGCCAGTAGTGAAATACCACTACTTTGATCGTTTCTCTACTTACTCGGTGAGACGGAACCGGAGCTTTCCCCAGGCGGGATAGACTCCTCCTTCTAGACCCAAGCGGCGGAAGGGTTCCTTCTCTCATGTTCTCATCCTCCTCATCTTCATTTCGAAGATAGATAATTTAGATATGGGAAAAATAGGATGTTGATAATGGAAGAAAGAAATATACCCGGACGTGTTCGCGCCTGCCCCGATTCGGTCCGAGGACAGTATCGGGTGGGGAGTTTGACTGGGGCGGTACATCTGTCAAATGATAACGCAGGTGTCCCAAGGCCAGCTCAGCGTGGACAGAAACCTCGCGTAGAGCAAAAGGGCAAATGCTGGCTTGATCCGGATTTTCAGTACGAGTACGGACTGCGAAAGCAGGGCCTATCGATCCTTTTGACTTTTAAGAGTTTTAAGCAAGATGAGTCAGAAAAGTTACCACAGGGATAACTGGCTTGTGGCGTCCATAGCGACGTCGCTTTTTGATCCTTCGATGTCGGCTCTTCCTATCATTGTGAAGCAGAATTCACCAAGCGTTGGATTGCTCACCCATTAAAAGGGAACGTGAGCTGCGTTTAGACCGTCATGAGAGAGGTTAGTTCTACCCTACTGTTCAAAGTCTAAGTCAAACACTCGTTGCGATAGCAACTCTGCTCAGTACGAGAGGAACGGCATTTCGGACATATGGTTGGGCTCTTGGTCGAGCGGCCATTGGAGCTACGCTACGTCCGTGGGGTTATGCCTGAAAGCCTCTAAGACAGCATCCCAACTAGAGAAGCAGCGATGGTTAGCGCGCGCAGAGGGCAAAGGTGGCCTCGGATGCGCTCCGTCACCTTCCGCTCCTTACCCCTCAGGTTAGCGGGCGAAGGGTGTCGGAGGTCAAAAGTGGCGTGGGATGCATCTCCGTCACCTTCCGCTCCTTACCTCTCAGGTTAGCGGGCGAAGGGTGTCGGAGGTCAAAAGTGGCGTGGGATGCGGCTCCGTCACCTTCGGCTCCTTACCTCTCAGGTTAGCGGGCGAAGGGTGTCGGAGGGCAAAAGTGGCGTGGGATGCGGCTCCGTCACCTTCGGCTCCTTACCTCTCAGGTTAGCGCGCACAGAGTGTCGGAGGCAAAAGTGGCGTGGTATTGCGCTCCGCCACCTTCCGCCGCTTACCTCTCAGGTTAGCGCGCACAGAGTGTCGGAGGCAAAAGTGGCGTGGTATTGCGCTCCGCCACCTTCCGCCGCTTACCTCTCAGGTTAGCGCGCACAGAGTGTCGGAGGCAAAAGTGGCGTGGTATTGCGCTCCGCCACCTTCCGCCGCTTACCTCTCAGGTTAGCGCGCACAGAGTGTCGGAGGCAAAAGTGGCGTGGTATTGCGCTCCGCCACCTTCCGCCGCTTACCTCTCAGGTTAGCGCGCACAGAGTGTCGGAGGCAAAAGTGGCGTGGTATTGCGCTCCGCCACCTTCCGCCGCTTACCTCTCAGCATTGCAATGGTTGTAATGGATGTTGACGCAATGTGATTTCTGCCCAGTGCTCTGAATGTCAAAGTGAAGAGATTCAACCAAGCGCGGGTAAACGGCGGGAGTAACTATGACTCTGACGAGGGAATCGCAAGGGTGAAGGAGACCGGTGTAGGGGTTAAGTTGGGGGACAAAACAGTGTCAGCATTGGCTTTTGCCGATGATTTGGTTCTGGTTGCGCAGACGCCCACTGGCTTGCAGAAGGCAATGGACGTGATGGCTGCGACCCTCGCGGGGGCATGGGCTTCAGGTCAACCCAGGGAAGTGTCGTACCCTCAGCATGGAGGTCGACGACAAGCGCAAGACTTGGTACGTCAATAAGAATAGGGCGTTCCAAGTCTTGGAGAGCGCTGTCGGATCCATGAGTGCTGAGGACGAATACAAGTACCTCGGGATTCTTGTCGGGGCCGGGGGTCGGCGTAAGTCATACGGGGCTTTGCTAGAAGAGGGGCTATGAAACATCACCAGAGCCCCTCTAAAACCTCAACAACGGATTACGTTGCTTGTGGAGCATCTGATGCCCAAGCTCATGCATCGACTAGTGCTGGGGGAAGTATATGACTCAGTTAGCACTCATGGACAGGCAAGTGCGAGTGGCGGTCCGCCGCTGGCTGCGCCTAGCCCATGACGTGCCCTGTGCATTCTTCCACTCGGCAACTGGAGATGGTGGGCTGGGTATACCAGACTTTGTTTCAACCGTCCGGCTAAATAAACAAGCGCGGTTCGACCGACCCAGTGATTCAGGCGGCTGTCCGGGAGCCTGCAGTGTTGAGCAAGCTGAAGCGCTGGTCTGGACCCGCATGCATTGCTGGTCGACAGGCGGGTAGTAAATCCGAACGCCAGCAGGTATGGAGGGCCAACCTGGTCAGCACCGTCGACGGTGCAGCTCTCGCTCCATCTGCCGCTGTGCTTCAGGTGAGCAGATGGGTGAATAGCGGGAACCGTTTCCTGTCAGGCGCTGATTATGTGAGGGCTGTCCAAGTGCGGATAGGCGCATTACCCACCCCTGCCAGGGCGTCCAGAGGCCGGCCCGAGATCAACGGCCTCTGTGTCTCCTGTCAGAAGCCAGGTACGCTGGGGCACATCGCACAGATGTGCCCTCGTACACATGGCGGGAGGGTAAAACGGCACGACAACATCTGTGCCTATTTGGCTGGGCGACTGAGACAAAGGGGTTATGAGGTGTCCTGCGAGCCGCGCATTCCGATTGTGGGGTCCTTTCGGAAGCCGGACATCGTCGCTTCCAAAGGCACAGAGGCCTACATAATTGACACACAGGTCTCTGGGGTTCACTTCCCGCTTTCAGGTGCACACCATCATAAGTGCAGCTACTACGGTACCCCGGAAGTCTTACAAGGCGTACGGGAATACACCGGGAAAAGACACCGTGCACGTAACATCGGCCACCTTAAGTTGGCGAGGTGCATGGTGTCAAGAAAGCGCGAGTGCTCTCAGAGGGTTAGGGCTGACATACCGGGACCTAGAGGTGTGCACGGTCAAAGCCCTAACCTGGACTCGCAGGATGTTGTCCAAGAGCACAGGTTAAAAATCGGAACGGGCCTGCGAACAACAGCGGGGAAAGAAGACCCTGTTGAGCTTGACTCTAGCCTGATATTGTAGAGACATCATAGGTGTAGCATAAGTGGGAGGCCATTTGTGTGGCCAGTAGTGAAATACCACTACTTTGATCGTTTCTCTACTTACTCGGTGAGACGGAACCGGAGCTTTCCCCAGGCGGGATAGACTCCTCCTTCTAGACCCAAGCGGCGGAAGGGTTCCTTCTCTCATGTTCTCATCCTCCTCATCTTCATTTCGAAGATAGATAATTTAGATATGGGAAAAATAGGATGTTGATAATGGAAGAAAGAAATATACCCGGACGTGTTCGCGCCTGCCCCGATTCGGTCCGAGGACAGTATCGGGTGGGGAGTTTGACTGGGGCGGTACATCTGTCAAATGATAACGCAGGTGTCCCAAGGCCAGCTCAGCGTGGACAGAAACCTCGCGTAGAGCAAAAGGGCAAATGCTGGCTTGATCCGGATTTTCAGTACGAGTACGGACTGCGAAAGCAGGGCCTATCGATCCTTTTGACTTTTAAGAGTTTTAAGCAAGATGAGTCAGAAAAGTTACCACAGGGATAACTGGCTTGTGGCGTCCATAGCGACGTCGCTTTTTGATCCTTCGATGTCGGCTCTTCCTATCATTGTGAAGCAGAATTCACCAAGCGTTGGATTGCTCACCCATTAAAAGGGAACGTGAGCTGCGTTTAGACCGTCATGAGAGAGGTTAGTTCTACCCTACTGTTCAAAGTCTAAGTCAAACACTCGTTGCGATAGCAACTCTGCTCAGTACGAGAGGAACGGCATTTCGGACATATGGTTGGGCTCTTGGTCGAGCGGCCATTGGAGCTACGCTACGTCCGTGGGGTTATGCCTGAAAGCCTCTAAGACAGCATCCCAACTAGAGAAGCAGCGATGGTTAGCGCGCGCAGAGGGCAAAGGTGGCCTCGGATGCGCTCCGTCACCTTCCGCTCCTTACCCCTCAGGTTAGCGGGCGAAGGGTGTCGGAGGTCAAAAGTGGCGTGGGATGCATCTCCGTCACCTTCCGCTCCTTACCTCTCAGGTTAGCGGGCGAAGGGTGTCGGAGGTCAAAAGTGGCGTGGGATGCGGCTCCGTCACCTTCGGCTCCTTACCTCTCAGGTTAGCGGGCGAAGGGTGTCGGAGGGCAAAAGTGGCGTGGGATGCGGCTCCGTCACCTTCCGCCGCTTACCTCTCAGGTTAGCGCGCACAGAGTGTCGGAGGCAAAAGTGGCGTGGTATTGCGCTCCGCCACCTTCCGCCGCTTACCTCTCAGGTTAGCGCGCACAGAGTGTCGGAGGCAAAAGTGGCGTGGTATTGCGCTCCGCCACCTTCCGCCGCTTACCTCTCAGGTTAGCGCGCACAGAGTGTCGGAGGCAAAAGTGGCGTGGTATTGCGCTCCGCCACCTTCCGCCGCTTACCTCTCAGGTTAGCGCGCACAGAGTGTCGGAGGCAAAAGTGGCGTGGTATTGCGCTCCGCCACCTTCCGCCGCTTACCTCTCAGGTTAGCGCGCACAGAGTGTCGGAGGCAAAAGTGGCGTGGTATTGCGCTCCGCCACCTTCCGCCGCTTACCTCTCAGGTTAGCGCGCACAGAGTGTCGGAGGCAAAAGTGGCGTGGTATTGCGCTCCGCCACCTTCCGCCGCTTACCTCTCAGCATTGCAATGGTTGTAATGGATGTTGACGCAATGTGATTTCTGCCCAGTGCTCTGAATGTCAAAGTGAAGAGATTCAACCAAGCGCGGGTAAACGGCGGGAGTAACTATGACTCTGACGAGGGAATCGCAAGGGTGAAGGAGACCGGTGTAGGGGTTAAGTTGGGGGACAAAACAGTGTCAGCATTGGCTTTTGCCGATGATTTGGTTCTGGTTGCGCAGACGCCCACTGGCTTGCAGAAGGCAATGGACGTGATGGCTGCGACCCTCGCGGGGGCATGGGCTTCAGGTCAACCCAGGGAAGTGTCGTACCCTCAGCATGGAGGTCGACGACAAGCGCAAGACTTGGTACGTCAATAAGAATAGGGCGTTCCAAGTCTTGGAGAGCGCTGTCGGATCCATGAGTGCTGAGGACGAATACAAGTACCTCGGGATTCTTGTCGGGGCCGGGGGTCGGCGTAAGTCATACGGGGCTTTGCTAGAAGAGGGGCTATGAAACATCACCAGAGCCCCTCTAAAACCTCAACAACGGATTACGTTGCTTGTGGAGCATCTGATGCCCAAGCTCATGCATCGACTAGTGCTGGGGGAAGTATATGACTCAGTTAGCACTCATGGACAGGCAAGTGCGAGTGGCGGTCCGCCGCTGGCTGCGCCTAGCCCATGACGTGCCCTGTGCATTCTTCCACTCGGCAACTGGAGATGGTGGGCTGGGTATACCAGACTTTGTTTCAACCGTCCGGCTAAATAAACAAGCGCGGTTCGACCGACCCAGTGATTCAGGCGGCTGTCCGGGAGCCTGCAGTGTTGAGCAAGCTGAAGCGCTGGTCTGGACCCGCATGCATTGCTGGTCGACAGGCGGGTAGTAAATCCGAACGCCAGCAGGTATGGAGGGCCAACCTGGTCAGCACCGTCGACGGTGCAGCTCTCGCTCCATCTGCCGCTGTGCTTCAGGTGAGCAGATGGGTGAATAGCGGGAACCGTTTCCTGTCAGGCGCTGATTATGTGAGGGCTGTCCAAGTGCGGATAGGCGCATTACCCACCCCTGCCAGGGCGTCCAGAGGCCGGCCCGAGATCAACGGCCTCTGTGTCTCCTGTCAGAAGCCAGGTACGCTGGGGCACATCGCACAGATGTGCCCTCGTACACATGGCGGGAGGGTAAAACGGCACGACAACATCTGTGCCTATTTGGCTGGGCGACTGAGACAAAGGGGTTATGAGGTGTCCTGCGAGCCGCGCATTCCGATTGTGGGGTCCTTTCGGAAGCCGGACATCGTCGCTTCCAAAGGCACAGAGGCCTACATAATTGACACACAGGTCTCTGGGGTTCACTTCCCGCTTTCAGGTGCACACCATCATAAGTGCAGCTACTACGGTACCCCGGAAGTCTTACAAGGCGTACGGGAATACACCGGGAAAAGACACCGTGCACGTAACATCGGCCACCTTAAGTTGGCGAGGTGCATGGTGTCAAGAAAGCGCGAGTGCTCTCAGAGGGTTAGGGCTGACATACCGGGACCTAGAGGTGTGCACGGTCAAAGCCCTAACCTGGACTCGCAGGATGTTGTCCAAGAGCACAGGTTAAAAATCGGAACGGGCCTGCGAACAACAGCGGGGAAAGAAGACCCTGTTGAGCTTGACTCTAGCCTGATATTGTAGAGACATCATAGGTGTAGCATAAGTGGGAGGCCATTTGTGTGGCCAGTAGTGAAATACCACTACTTTGATCGTTTCTCTACTTACTCGGTGAGACGGAACCGGAGCTTTCCCCAGGCGGGATAGACTCCTCCTTCTAGACCCAAGCGGCGGAAGGGTTCCTTCTCTCATGTTCTCATCCTCCTCATCTTCATTTCGAAGATAGATAATTTAGATATGGGAAAAATAGGATGTTGATAATGGAAGAAAGAAATATACCCGGACGTGTTCGCGCCTGCCCCGATTCGGTCCGAGGACAGTATCGGGTGGGGAGTTTGACTGGGGCGGTACATCTGTCAAATGATAACGCAGGTGTCCCAAGGCCAGCTCAGCGTGGACAGAAACCTCGCGTAGAGCAAAAGGGCAAATGCTGGCTTGATCCGGATTTTCAGTACGAGTACGGACTGCGAAAGCAGGGCCTATCGATCCTTTTGACTTTTAAGAGTTTTAAGCAAGATGAGTCAGAAAAGTTACCACAGGGATAACTGGCTTGTGGCGTCCATAGCGACGTCGCTTTTTGATCCTTCGATGTCGGCTCTTCCTATCATTGTGAAGCAGAATTCACCAAGCGTTGGATTGCTCACCCATTAAAAGGGAACGTGAGCTGCGTTTAGACCGTCATGAGAGAGGTTAGTTCTACCCTACTGTTCAAAGTCTAAGTCAAACACTCGTTGCGATAGCAACTCTGCTCAGTACGAGAGGAACGGCATTTCGGACATATGGTTGGGCTCTTGGTCGAGCGGCCATTGGAGCTACGCTACGTCCGTGGGGTTATGCCTGAAAGCCTCTAAGACAGCATCCCAACTAGAGAAGCAGCGATGGTTAGCGCGCGCAGAGGGCAAAGGTGGCCTCGGATGCGCTCCGTCACCTTCCGCTCCTTACCCCTCAGGTTAGCGGGCGAAGGGTGTCGGAGGTCAAAAGTGGCGTGGGATGCATCTCCGTCACCTTCCGCTCCTTACCTCTCAGGTTAGCGGGCGAAGGGTGTCGGAGGTCAAAAGTGGCGTGGGATGCGGCTCCGTCACCTTCGGCTCCTTACCTCTCAGGTTAGCGGGCGAAGGGTGTCGGAGGGCAAAAGTGGCGTGGGATGCGGCTCCGTCACCTTCCGCCGCTTACCTCTCAGGTTAGCGCGCACAGAGTGTCGGAGGCAAAAGTGGCGTGGTATTGCGCTCCGCCACCTTCCGCCGCTTACCTCTCAGGTTAGCGCGCACAGAGTGTCGGAGGCAAAAGTGGCGTGGTATTGCGCTCCGCCACCTTCCGCCGCTTACCTCTCAGGTTAGCGCGCACAGAGTGTCGGAGGCAAAAGTGGCGTGGTATTGCGCTCCGCCACCTTCCGCCGCTTACCTCTCAGGTTAGCGCGCACAGAGTGTCGGAGGCAAAAGTGGCGTGGTATTGCGCTCCGCCACCTTCCGCCGCTTACCTCTCAGGTTAGCGCGCACAGAGTGTCGGAGGCAAAAGTGGCGTGGTATTGCGCTCCGCCACCTTCCGCCGCTTACCTCTCAGGTTAGCGCGCACAGAGTGTCGGAGGCAAAAGTGGCGTGGTATTGCGCTCCGCCACCTTCCGCCGCTTACCTCTCAGCATTGCAATGGTTGTAATGGATGTTGACGCAATGTGATTTCTGCCCAGTGCTCTGAATGTCAAAGTGAAGAGATTCAACCAAGCGCGGGTAAACGGCGGGAGTAACTATGACTCTGACGAGGGAATCGCAAGGGTGAAGGAGACCGGTGTAGGGGTTAAGTTGGGGGACAAAACAGTGTCAGCATTGGCTTTTGCCGATGATTTGGTTCTGGTTGCGCAGACGCCCACTGGCTTGCAGAAGGCAATGGACGTGATGGCTGCGACCCTCGCGGGGGCATGGGCTTCAGGTCAACCCAGGGAAGTGTCGTACCCTCAGCATGGAGGTCGACGACAAGCGCAAGACTTGGTACGTCAATAAGAATAGGGCGTTCCAAGTCTTGGAGAGCGCTGTCGGATCCATGAGTGCTGAGGACGAATACAAGTACCTCGGGATTCTTGTCGGGGCCGGGGGTCGGCGTAAGTCATACGGGGCTTTGCTAGAAGAGGGGCTATGAAACATCACCAGAGCCCCTCTAAAACCTCAACAACGGATTACGTTGCTTGTGGAGCATCTGATGCCCAAGCTCATGCATCGACTAGTGCTGGGGGAAGTATATGACTCAGTTAGCACTCATGGACAGGCAAGTGCGAGTGGCGGTCCGCCGCTGGCTGCGCCTAGCCCATGACGTGCCCTGTGCATTCTTCCACTCGGCAACTGGAGATGGTGGGCTGGGTATACCAGACTTTGTTTCAACCGTCCGGCTAAATAAACAAGCGCGGTTCGACCGACCCAGTGATTCAGGCGGCTGTCCGGGAGCCTGCAGTGTTGAGCAAGCTGAAGCGCTGGTCTGGACCCGCATGCATTGCTGGTCGACAGGCGGGTAGTAAATCCGAACGCCAGCAGGTATGGAGGGCCAACCTGGTCAGCACCGTCGACGGTGCAGCTCTCGCTCCATCTGCCGCTGTGCTTCAGGTGAGCAGATGGGTGAATAGCGGGAACCGTTTCCTGTCAGGCGCTGATTATGTGAGGGCTGTCCAAGTGCGGATAGGCGCATTACCCACCCCTGCCAGGGCGTCCAGAGGCCGGCCCGAGATCAACGGCCTCTGTGTCTCCTGTCAGAAGCCAGGTACGCTGGGGCACATCGCACAGATGTGCCCTCGTACACATGGCGGGAGGGTAAAACGGCACGACAACATCTGTGCCTATTTGGCTGGGCGACTGAGACAAAGGGGTTATGAGGTGTCCTGCGAGCCGCGCATTCCGATTGTGGGGTCCTTTCGGAAGCCGGACATCGTCGCTTCCAAAGGCACAGAGGCCTACATAATTGACACACAGGTCTCTGGGGTTCACTTCCCGCTTTCAGGTGCACACCATCATAAGTGCAGCTACTACGGTACCCCGGAAGTCTTACAAGGCGTACGGGAATACACCGGGAAAAGACACCGTGCACGTAACATCGGCCACCTTAAGTTGGCGAGGTGCATGGTGTCAAGAAAGCGCGAGTGCTCTCAGAGGGTTAGGGCTGACATACCGGGACCTAGAGGTGTGCACGGTCAAAGCCCTAACCTGGACTCGCAGGATGTTGTCCAAGAGCACAGGTTAAAAATCGGAACGGGCCTGCGAACAACAGCGGGGAAAGAAGACCCTGTTGAGCTTGACTCTAGCCTGATATTGTAGAGACATCATAGGTGTAGCATAAGTGGGAGGCCATTTGTGTGGCCAGTAGTGAAATACCACTACTTTGATCGTTTCTCTACTTACTCGGTGAGACGGAACCGGAGCTTTCCCCAGGCGGGATAGACTCCTCCTTCTAGACCCAAGCGGCGGAAGGGTTCCTTCTCTCATGTTCTCATCCTCCTCATCTTCATTTCGAAGATAGATAATTTAGATATGGGAAAAATAGGATGTTGATAATGGAAGAAAGAAATATACCCGGACGTGTTCGCGCCTGCCCCGATTCGGTCCGAGGACAGTATCGGGTGGGGAGTTTGACTGGGGCGGTACATCTGTCAAATGATAACGCAGGTGTCCCAAGGCCAGCTCAGCGTGGACAGAAACCTCGCGTAGAGCAAAAGGGCAAATGCTGGCTTGATCCGGATTTTCAGTACGAGTACGGACTGCGAAAGCAGGGCCTATCGATCCTTTTGACTTTTAAGAGTTTTAAGCAAGATGAGTCAGAAAAGTTACCACAGGGATAACTGGCTTGTGGCGTCCATAGCGACGTCGCTTTTTGATCCTTCGATGTCGGCTCTTCCTATCATTGTGAAGCAGAATTCACCAAGCGTTGGATTGCTCACCCATTAAAAGGGAACGTGAGCTGCGTTTAGACCGTCATGAGAGAGGTTAGTTCTACCCTACTGTTCAAAGTCTAAGTCAAACACTCGTTGCGATAGCAACTCTGCTCAGTACGAGAGGAACGGCATTTCGGACATATGGTTGGGCTCTTGGTCGAGCGGCCATTGGAGCTACGCTACGTCCGTGGGGTTATGCCTGAAAGCCTCTAAGACAGCATCCCAACTAGAGAAGCAGCGATGGTTAGCGCGCGCAGAGGGCAAAGGTGGCCTCGGATGCGCTCCGTCACCTTCCGCTCCTTACCCCTCAGGTTAGCGGGCGAAGGGTGTCGGAGGTCAAAAGTGGCGTGGGATGCATCTCCGTCACCTTCCGCTCCTTACCTCTCAGGTTAGCGGGCGAAGGGTGTCGGAGGTCAAAAGTGGCGTGGGATGCGGCTCCGTCACCTTCGGCTCCTTACCTCTCAGGTTAGCGGGCGAAGGGTGTCGGAGGGCAAAAGTGGCGTGGGATGCGGCTCCGTCACCTTCCGCCGCTTACCTCTCAGGTTAGCGCGCACAGAGTGTCGGAGGCAAAAGTGGCGTGGTATTGCGCTCCGCCACCTTCCGCCGCTTACCTCTCAGGTTAGCGCGCACAGAGTGTCGGAGGCAAAAGTGGCGTGGTATTGCGCTCCGCCACCTTCCGCCGCTTACCTCTCAGGTTAGCGCGCACAGAGTGTCGGAGGCAAAAGTGGCGTGGTATTGCGCTCCGCCACCTTCCGCCGCTTACCTCTCAGGTTAGCGCGCACAGAGTGTCGGAGGCAAAAGTGGCGTGGTATTGCGCTCCGCCACCTTCCGCCGCTTACCTCTCAGGTTAGCGCGCACAGAGTGTCGGAGGCAAAAGTGGCGTGGTATTGCGCTCCGCCACCTTCCGCCGCTTACCTCTCAGGTTAGCGCGCACAGAGTGTCGGAGGCAAAAGTGGCGTGGTATTGCGCTCCGCCACCTTCCGCCGCTTACCTCTCAGCATTGCAATGGTTGTAATGGATGTTGACGCAATGTGATTTCTGCCCAGTGCTCTGAATGTCAAAGTGAAGAGATTCAACCAAGCGCGGGTAAACGGCGGGAGTAACTATGACTCTGACGAGGGAATCGCAAGGGTGAAGGAGACCGGTGTAGGGGTTAAGTTGGGGGACAAAACAGTGTCAGCATTGGCTTTTGCCGATGATTTGGTTCTGGTTGCGCAGACGCCCACTGGCTTGCAGAAGGCAATGGACGTGATGGCTGCGACCCTCGCGGGGGCATGGGCTTCAGGTCAACCCAGGGAAGTGTCGTACCCTCAGCATGGAGGTCGACGACAAGCGCAAGACTTGGTACGTCAATAAGAATAGGGCGTTCCAAGTCTTGGAGAGCGCTGTCGGATCCATGAGTGCTGAGGACGAATACAAGTACCTCGGGATTCTTGTCGGGGCCGGGGGTCGGCGTAAGTCATACGGGGCTTTGCTAGAAGAGGGGCTATGAAACATCACCAGAGCCCCTCTAAAACCTCAACAACGGATTACGTTGCTTGTGGAGCATCTGATGCCCAAGCTCATGCATCGACTAGTGCTGGGGGAAGTATATGACTCAGTTAGCACTCATGGACAGGCAAGTGCGAGTGGCGGTCCGCCGCTGGCTGCGCCTAGCCCATGACGTGCCCTGTGCATTCTTCCACTCGGCAACTGGAGATGGTGGGCTGGGTATACCAGACTTTGTTTCAACCGTCCGGCTAAATAAACAAGCGCGGTTCGACCGACCCAGTGATTCAGGCGGCTGTCCGGGAGCCTGCAGTGTTGAGCAAGCTGAAGCGCTGGTCTGGACCCGCATGCATTGCTGGTCGACAGGCGGGTAGTAAATCCGAACGCCAGCAGGTATGGAGGGCCAACCTGGTCAGCACCGTCGACGGTGCAGCTCTCGCTCCATCTGCCGCTGTGCTTCAGGTGAGCAGATGGGTGAATAGCGGGAACCGTTTCCTGTCAGGCGCTGATTATGTGAGGGCTGTCCAAGTGCGGATAGGCGCATTACCCACCCCTGCCAGGGCGTCCAGAGGCCGGCCCGAGATCAACGGCCTCTGTGTCTCCTGTCAGAAGCCAGGTACGCTGGGGCACATCGCACAGATGTGCCCTCGTACACATGGCGGGAGGGTAAAACGGCACGACAACATCTGTGCCTATTTGGCTGGGCGACTGAGACAAAGGGGTTATGAGGTGTCCTGCGAGCCGCGCATTCCGATTGTGGGGTCCTTTCGGAAGCCGGACATCGTCGCTTCCAAAGGCACAGAGGCCTACATAATTGACACACAGGTCTCTGGGGTTCACTTCCCGCTTTCAGGTGCACACCATCATAAGTGCAGCTACTACGGTACCCCGGAAGTCTTACAAGGCGTACGGGAATACACCGGGAAAAGACACCGTGCACGTAACATCGGCCACCTTAAGTTGGCGAGGTGCATGGTGTCAAGAAAGCGCGAGTGCTCTCAGAGGGTTAGGGCTGACATACCGGGACCTAGAGGTGTGCACGGTCAAAGCCCTAACCTGGACTCGCAGGATGTTGTCCAAGAGCACAGGTTAAAAATCGGAACGGGCCTGCGAACAACAGCGGGGAAAGAAGACCCTGTTGAGCTTGACTCTAGCCTGATATTGTAGAGACATCATAGGTGTAGCATAAGTGGGAGGCCATTTGTGTGGCCAGTAGTGAAATACCACTACTTTGATCGTTTCTCTACTTACTCGGTGAGACGGAACCGGAGCTTTCCCCAGGCGGGATAGACTCCTCCTTCTAGACCCAAGCGGCGGAAGGGTTCCTTCTCTCATGTTCTCATCCTCCTCATCTTCATTTCGAAGATAGATAATTTAGATATGGGAAAAATAGGATGTTGATAATGGAAGAAAGAAATATACCCGGACGTGTTCGCGCCTGCCCCGATTCGGTCCGAGGACAGTATCGGGTGGGGAGTTTGACTGGGGCGGTACATCTGTCAAATGATAACGCAGGTGTCCCAAGGCCAGCTCAGCGTGGACAGAAACCTCGCGTAGAGCAAAAGGGCAAATGCTGGCTTGATCCGGATTTTCAGTACGAGTACGGACTGCGAAAGCAGGGCCTATCGATCCTTTTGACTTTTAAGAGTTTTAAGCAAGATGAGTCAGAAAAGTTACCACAGGGATAACTGGCTTGTGGCGTCCATAGCGACGTCGCTTTTTGATCCTTCGATGTCGGCTCTTCCTATCATTGTGAAGCAGAATTCACCAAGCGTTGGATTGCTCACCCATTAAAAGGGAACGTGAGCTGCGTTTAGACCGTCATGAGAGAGGTTAGTTCTACCCTACTGTTCAAAGTCTAAGTCAAACACTCGTTGCGATAGCAACTCTGCTCAGTACGAGAGGAACGGCATTTCGGACATATGGTTGGGCTCTTGGTCGAGCGGCCATTGGAGCTACGCTACGTCCGTGGGGTTATGCCTGAAAGCCTCTAAGACAGCATCCCAACTAGAGAAGCAGCGATGGTTAGCGCGCGCAGAGGGCAAAGGTGGCCTCGGATGCGCTCCGTCACCTTCCGCTCCTTACCCCTCAGGTTAGCGGGCGAAGGGTGTCGGAGGTCAAAAGTGGCGTGGGATGCATCTCCGTCACCTTCCGCTCCTTACCTCTCAGGTTAGCGGGCGAAGGGTGTCGGAGGTCAAAAGTGGCGTGGGATGCGGCTCCGTCACCTTCGGCTCCTTACCTCTCAGGTTAGCGGGCGAAGGGTGTCGGAGGGCAAAAGTGGCGTGGGATGCGGCTCCGTCACCTTCGGCTCCTTACCTCTCAGGTTAGCGCGCACAGAGTGTCGGAGGCAAAAGTGGCGTGGTATTGCGCTCCGCCACCTTCCGCCGCTTACCTCTCAGGTTAGCGCGCACAGAGTGTCGGAGGCAAAAGTGGCGTGGTATTGCGCTCCGCCACCTTCCGCCGCTTACCTCTCAGGTTAGCGCGCACAGAGTGTCGGAGGCAAAAGTGGCGTGGTATTGCGCTCCGCCACCTTCCGCCGCTTACCTCTCAGGTTAGCGCGCACAGAGTGTCGGAGGCAAAAGTGGCGTGGTATTGCGCTCCGCCACCTTCCGCCGCTTACCTCTCAGGTTAGCGCGCACAGAGTGTCGGAGGCAAAAGTGGCGTGGTATTGCGCTCCGCCACCTTCCGCCGCTTACCTCTCAGCATTGCAATGGTTGTAATGGATGTTGACGCAATGTGATTTCTGCCCAGTGCTCTGAATGTCAAAGTGAAGAGATTCAACCAAGCGCGGGTAAACGGCGGGAGTAACTATGACTCTGACGAGGGAATCGCAAGGGTGAAGGAGACCGGTGTAGGGGTTAAGTTGGGGGACAAAACAGTGTCAGCATTGGCTTTTGCCGATGATTTGGTTCTGGTTGCGCAGACGCCCACTGGCTTGCAGAAGGCAATGGACGTGATGGCTGCGACCCTCGCGGGGGCATGGGCTTCAGGTCAACCCAGGGAAGTGTCGTACCCTCAGCATGGAGGTCGACGACAAGCGCAAGACTTGGTACGTCAATAAGAATAGGGCGTTCCAAGTCTTGGAGAGCGCTGTCGGATCCATGAGTGCTGAGGACGAATACAAGTACCTCGGGATTCTTGTCGGGGCCGGGGGTCGGCGTAAGTCATACGGGGCTTTGCTAGAAGAGGGGCTATGAAACATCACCAGAGCCCCTCTAAAACCTCAACAACGGATTACGTTGCTTGTGGAGCATCTGATGCCCAAGCTCATGCATCGACTAGTGCTGGGGGAAGTATATGACTCAGTTAGCACTCATGGACAGGCAAGTGCGAGTGGCGGTCCGCCGCTGGCTGCGCCTAGCCCATGACGTGCCCTGTGCATTCTTCCACTCGGCAACTGGAGATGGTGGGCTGGGTATACCAGACTTTGTTTCAACCGTCCGGCTAAATAAACAAGCGCGGTTCGACCGACCCAGTGATTCAGGCGGCTGTCCGGGAGCCTGCAGTGTTGAGCAAGCTGAAGCGCTGGTCTGGACCCGCATGCATTGCTGGTCGACAGGCGGGTAGTAAATCCGAACGCCAGCAGGTATGGAGGGCCAACCTGGTCAGCACCGTCGACGGTGCAGCTCTCGCTCCATCTGCCGCTGTGCTTCAGGTGAGCAGATGGGTGAATAGCGGGAACCGTTTCCTGTCAGGCGCTGATTATGTGAGGGCTGTCCAAGTGCGGATAGGCGCATTACCCACCCCTGCCAGGGCGTCCAGAGGCCGGCCCGAGATCAACGGCCTCTGTGTCTCCTGTCAGAAGCCAGGTACGCTGGGGCACATCGCACAGATGTGCCCTCGTACACATGGCGGGAGGGTAAAACGGCACGACAACATCTGTGCCTATTTGGCTGGGCGACTGAGACAAAGGGGTTATGAGGTGTCCTGCGAGCCGCGCATTCCGATTGTGGGGTCCTTTCGGAAGCCGGACATCGTCGCTTCCAAAGGCACAGAGGCCTACATAATTGACACACAGGTCTCTGGGGTTCACTTCCCGCTTTCAGGTGCACACCATCATAAGTGCAGCTACTACGGTACCCCGGAAGTCTTACAAGGCGTACGGGAATACACCGGGAAAAGACACCGTGCACGTAACATCGGCCACCTTAAGTTGGCGAGGTGCATGGTGTCAAGAAAGCGCGAGTGCTCTCAGAGGGTTAGGGCTGACATACCGGGACCTAGAGGTGTGCACGGTCAAAGCCCTAACCTGGACTCGCAGGATGTTGTCCAAGAGCACAGGTTAAAAATCGGAACGGGCCTGCGAACAACAGCGGGGAAAGAAGACCCTGTTGAGCTTGACTCTAGCCTGATATTGTAGAGACATCATAGGTGTAGCATAAGTGGGAGGCCATTTGTGTGGCCAGTAGTGAAATACCACTACTTTGATCGTTTCTCTACTTACTCGGTGAGACGGAACCGGAGCTTTCCCCAGGCGGGATAGACTCCTCCTTCTAGACCCAAGCGGCGGAAGGGTTCCTTCTCTCATGTTCTCATCCTCCTCATCTTCATTTCGAAGATAGATAATTTAGATATGGGAAAAATAGGATGTTGATAATGGAAGAAAGAAATATACCCGGACGTGTTCGCGCCTGCCCCGATTCGGTCCGAGGACAGTATCGGGTGGGGAGTTTGACTGGGGCGGTACATCTGTCAAATGATAACGCAGGTGTCCCAAGGCCAGCTCAGCGTGGACAGAAACCTCGCGTAGAGCAAAAGGGCAAATGCTGGCTTGATCCGGATTTTCAGTACGAGTACGGACTGCGAAAGCAGGGCCTATCGATCCTTTTGACTTTTAAGAGTTTTAAGCAAGATGAGTCAGAAAAGTTACCACAGGGATAACTGGCTTGTGGCGTCCATAGCGACGTCGCTTTTTGATCCTTCGATGTCGGCTCTTCCTATCATTGTGAAGCAGAATTCACCAAGCGTTGGATTGCTCACCCATTAAAAGGGAACGTGAGCTGCGTTTAGACCGTCATGAGAGAGGTTAGTTCTACCCTACTGTTCAAAGTCTAAGTCAAACACTCGTTGCGATAGCAACTCTGCTCAGTACGAGAGGAACGGCATTTCGGACATATGGTTGGGCTCTTGGTCGAGCGGCCATTGGAGCTACGCTACGTCCGTGGGGTTATGCCTGAAAGCCTCTAAGACAGCATCCCAACTAGAGAAGCAGCGATGGTTAGCGCGCGCAGAGGGCAAAGGTGGCCTCGGATGCGCTCCGTCACCTTCCGCTCCTTACCCCTCAGGTTAGCGGGCGAAGGGTGTCGGAGGTCAAAAGTGGCGTGGGATGCATCTCCGTCACCTTCCGCTCCTTACCTCTCAGGTTAGCGGGCGAAGGGTGTCGGAGGTCAAAAGTGGCGTGGGATGCGGCTCCGTCACCTTCGGCTCCTTACCTCTCAGGTTAGCGGGCGAAGGGTGTCGGAGGGCAAAAGTGGCGTGGGATGCGGCTCCGTCACCTTCCGCCGCTTACCTCTCAGGTTAGCGCGCACAGAGTGTCGGAGGCAAAAGTGGCGTGGTATTGCGCTCCGCCACCTTCCGCCGCTTACCTCTCAGGTTAGCGCGCACAGAGTGTCGGAGGCAAAAGTGGCGTGGTATTGCGCTCCGCCACCTTCCGCCGCTTACCTCTCAGGTTAGCGCGCACAGAGTGTCGGAGGCAAAAGTGGCGTGGTATTGCGCTCCGCCACCTTCCGCCGCTTACCTCTCAGGTTAGCGCGCACAGAGTGTCGGAGGCAAAAGTGGCGTGGTATTGCGCTCCGCCACCTTCCGCCGCTTACCTCTCAGGTTAGCGCGCACAGAGTGTCGGAGGCAAAAGTGGCGTGGTATTGCGCTCCGCCACCTTCCGCCGCTTACCTCTCAGCATTGCAATGGTTGTAATGGATGTTGACGCAATGTGATTTCTGCCCAGTGCTCTGAATGTCAAAGTGAAGAGATTCAACCAAGCGCGGGTAAACGGCGGGAGTAACTATGACTCTGACGAGGGAATCGCAAGGGTGAAGGAGACCGGTGTAGGGGTTAAGTTGGGGGACAAAACAGTGTCAGCATTGGCTTTTGCCGATGATTTGGTTCTGGTTGCGCAGACGCCCACTGGCTTGCAGAAGGCAATGGACGTGATGGCTGCGACCCTCGCGGGGGCATGGGCTTCAGGTCAACCCAGGGAAGTGTCGTACCCTCAGCATGGAGGTCGACGACAAGCGCAAGACTTGGTACGTCAATAAGAATAGGGCGTTCCAAGTCTTGGAGAGCGCTGTCGGATCCATGAGTGCTGAGGACGAATACAAGTACCTCGGGATTCTTGTCGGGGCCGGGGGTCGGCGTAAGTCATACGGGGCTTTGCTAGAAGAGGGGCTATGAAACATCACCAGAGCCCCTCTAAAACCTCAACAACGGATTACGTTGCTTGTGGAGCATCTGATGCCCAAGCTCATGCATCGACTAGTGCTGGGGGAAGTATATGACTCAGTTAGCACTCATGGACAGGCAAGTGCGAGTGGCGGTCCGCCGCTGGCTGCGCCTAGCCCATGACGTGCCCTGTGCATTCTTCCACTCGGCAACTGGAGATGGTGGGCTGGGTATACCAGACTTTGTTTCAACCGTCCGGCTAAATAAACAAGCGCGGTTCGACCGACCCAGTGATTCAGGCGGCTGTCCGGGAGCCTGCAGTGTTGAGCAAGCTGAAGCGCTGGTCTGGACCCGCATGCATTGCTGGTCGACAGGCGGGTAGTAAATCCGAACGCCAGCAGGTATGGAGGGCCAACCTGGTCAGCACCGTCGACGGTGCAGCTCTCGCTCCATCTGCCGCTGTGCTTCAGGTGAGCAGATGGGTGAATAGCGGGAACCGTTTCCTGTCAGGCGCTGATTATGTGAGGGCTGTCCAAGTGCGGATAGGCGCATTACCCACCCCTGCCAGGGCGTCCAGAGGCCGGCCCGAGATCAACGGCCTCTGTGTCTCCTGTCAGAAGCCAGGTACGCTGGGGCACATCGCACAGATGTGCCCTCGTACACATGGCGGGAGGGTAAAACGGCACGACAACATCTGTGCCTATTTGGCTGGGCGACTGAGACAAAGGGGTTATGAGGTGTCCTGCGAGCCGCGCATTCCGATTGTGGGGTCCTTTCGGAAGCCGGACATCGTCGCTTCCAAAGGCACAGAGGCCTACATAATTGACACACAGGTCTCTGGGGTTCACTTCCCGCTTTCAGGTGCACACCATCATAAGTGCAGCTACTACGGTACCCCGGAAGTCTTACAAGGCGTACGGGAATACACCGGGAAAAGACACCGTGCACGTAACATCGGCCACCTTAAGTTGGCGAGGTGCATGGTGTCAAGAAAGCGCGAGTGCTCTCAGAGGGTTAGGGCTGACATACCGGGACCTAGAGGTGTGCACGGTCAAAGCCCTAACCTGGACTCGCAGGATGTTGTCCAAGAGCACAGGTTAAAAATCGGAACGGGCCTGCGAACAACAGCGGGGAAAGAAGACCCTGTTGAGCTTGACTCTAGCCTGATATTGTAGAGACATCATAGGTGTAGCATAAGTGGGAGGCCATTTGTGTGGCCAGTAGTGAAATACCACTACTTTGATCGTTTCTCTACTTACTCGGTGAGACGGAACCGGAGCTTTCCCCAGGCGGGATAGACTCCTCCTTCTAGACCCAAGCGGCGGAAGGGTTCCTTCTCTCATGTTCTCATCCTCCTCATCTTCATTTCGAAGATAGATAATTTAGATATGGGAAAAATAGGATGTTGATAATGGAAGAAAGAAATATACCCGGACGTGTTCGCGCCTGCCCCGATTCGGTCCGAGGACAGTATCGGGTGGGGAGTTTGACTGGGGCGGTACATCTGTCAAATGATAACGCAGGTGTCCCAAGGCCAGCTCAGCGTGGACAGAAACCTCGCGTAGAGCAAAAGGGCAAATGCTGGCTTGATCCGGATTTTCAGTACGAGTACGGACTGCGAAAGCAGGGCCTATCGATCCTTTTGACTTTTAAGAGTTTTAAGCAAGATGAGTCAGAAAAGTTACCACAGGGATAACTGGCTTGTGGCGTCCATAGCGACGTCGCTTTTTGATCCTTCGATGTCGGCTCTTCCTATCATTGTGAAGCAGAATTCACCAAGCGTTGGATTGCTCACCCATTAAAAGGGAACGTGAGCTGCGTTTAGACCGTCATGAGAGAGGTTAGTTCTACCCTACTGTTCAAAGTCTAAGTCAAACACTCGTTGCGATAGCAACTCTGCTCAGTACGAGAGGAACGGCATTTCGGACATATGGTTGGGCTCTTGGTCGAGCGGCCATTGGAGCTACGCTACGTCCGTGGGGTTATGCCTGAAAGCCTCTAAGACAGCATCCCAACTAGAGAAGCAGCGATGGTTAGCGCGCGCAGAGGGCAAAGGTGGCCTCGGATGCGCTCCGTCACCTTCCGCTCCTTACCCCTCAGGTTAGCGGGCGAAGGGTGTCGGAGGTCAAAAGTGGCGTGGGATGCATCTCCGTCACCTTCCGCTCCTTACCTCTCAGGTTAGCGGGCGAAGGGTGTCGGAGGTCAAAAGTGGCGTGGGATGCGGCTCCGTCACCTTCGGCTCCTTACCTCTCAGGTTAGCGGGCGAAGGGTGTCGGAGGGCAAAAGTGGCGTGGTATTGCGCTCCGCCACCTTCCGCCGCTTACCTCTCAGGTTAGCGCGCACAGAGTGTCGGAGGCAAAAGTGGCGTGGTATTGCGCTCCGCCACCTTCCGCCGCTTACCTCTCAGGTTAGCGCGCACAGAGTGTCGGAGGCAAAAGTGGCGTGGTATTGCGCTCCGCCACCTTCCGCCGCTTACCTCTCAGGTTAGCGCGCACAGAGTGTCGGAGGCAAAAGTGGCGTGGTATTGCGCTCCGCCACCTTCCGCCGCTTACCTCTCAGGTTAGCGCGCACAGAGTGTCGGAGGCAAAAGTGGCGTGGTATTGCGCTCCGCCACCTTCCGCCGCTTACCTCTCAGCATTGCAATGGTTGTAATGGATGTTGACGCAATGTGATTTCTGCCCAGTGCTCTGAATGTCAAAGTGAAGAGATTCAACCAAGCGCGGGTAAACGGCGGGAGTAACTATGACTCTGACGAGGGAATCGCAAGGGTGAAGGAGACCGGTGTAGGGGTTAAGTTGGGGGACAAAACAGTGTCAGCATTGGCTTTTGCCGATGATTTGGTTCTGGTTGCGCAGACGCCCACTGGCTTGCAGAAGGCAATGGACGTGATGGCTGCGACCCTCGCGGGGGCATGGGCTTCAGGTCAACCCAGGGAAGTGTCGTACCCTCAGCATGGAGGTCGACGACAAGCGCAAGACTTGGTACGTCAATAAGAATAGGGCGTTCCAAGTCTTGGAGAGCGCTGTCGGATCCATGAGTGCTGAGGACGAATACAAGTACCTCGGGATTCTTGTCGGGGCCGGGGGTCGGCGTAAGTCATACGGGGCTTTGCTAGAAGAGGGGCTATGAAACATCACCAGAGCCCCTCTAAAACCTCAACAACGGATTACGTTGCTTGTGGAGCATCTGATGCCCAAGCTCATGCATCGACTAGTGCTGGGGGAAGTATATGACTCAGTTAGCACTCATGGACAGGCAAGTGCGAGTGGCGGTCCGCCGCTGGCTGCGCCTAGCCCATGACGTGCCCTGTGCATTCTTCCACTCGGCAACTGGAGATGGTGGGCTGGGTATACCAGACTTTGTTTCAACCGTCCGGCTAAATAAACAAGCGCGGTTCGACCGACCCAGTGATTCAGGCGGCTGTCCGGGAGCCTGCAGTGTTGAGCAAGCTGAAGCGCTGGTCTGGACCCGCATGCATTGCTGGTCGACAGGCGGGTAGTAAATCCGAACGCCAGCAGGTATGGAGGGCCAACCTGGTCAGCACCGTCGACGGTGCAGCTCTCGCTCCATCTGCCGCTGTGCTTCAGGTGAGCAGATGGGTGAATAGCGGGAACCGTTTCCTGTCAGGCGCTGATTATGTGAGGGCTGTCCAAGTGCGGATAGGCGCATTACCCACCCCTGCCAGGGCGTCCAGAGGCCGGCCCGAGATCAACGGCCTCTGTGTCTCCTGTCAGAAGCCAGGTACGCTGGGGCACATCGCACAGATGTGCCCTCGTACACATGGCGGGAGGGTAAAACGGCACGACAACATCTGTGCCTATTTGGCTGGGCGACTGAGACAAAGGGGTTATGAGGTGTCCTGCGAGCCGCGCATTCCGATTGTGGGGTCCTTTCGGAAGCCGGACATCGTCGCTTCCAAAGGCACAGAGGCCTACATAATTGACACACAGGTCTCTGGGGTTCACTTCCCGCTTTCAGGTGCACACCATCATAAGTGCAGCTACTACGGTACCCCGGAAGTCTTACAAGGCGTACGGGAATACACCGGGAAAAGACACCGTGCACGTAACATCGGCCACCTTAAGTTGGCGAGGTGCATGGTGTCAAGAAAGCGCGAGTGCTCTCAGAGGGTTAGGGCTGACATACCGGGACCTAGAGGTGTGCACGGTCAAAGCCCTAACCTGGACTCGCAGGATGTTGTCCAAGAGCACAGGTTAAAAATCGGAACGGGCCTGCGAACAACAGCGGGGAAAGAAGACCCTGTTGAGCTTGACTCTAGCCTGATATTGTAGAGACATCATAGGTGTAGCATAAGTGGGAGGCCATTTGTGTGGCCAGTAGTGAAATACCACTACTTTGATCGTTTCTCTACTTACTCGGTGAGACGGAACCGGAGCTTTCCCCAGGCGGGATAGACTCCTCCTTCTAGACCCAAGCGGCGGAAGGGTTCCTTCTCTCATGTTCTCATCCTCCTCATCTTCATTTCGAAGATAGATAATTTAGATATGGGAAAAATAGGATGTTGATAATGGAAGAAAGAAATATACCCGGACGTGTTCGCGCCTGCCCCGATTCGGTCCGAGGACAGTATCGGGTGGGGAGTTTGACTGGGGCGGTACATCTGTCAAATGATAACGCAGGTGTCCCAAGGCCAGCTCAGCGTGGACAGAAACCTCGCGTAGAGCAAAAGGGCAAATGCTGGCTTGATCCGGATTTTCAGTACGAGTACGGACTGCGAAAGCAGGGCCTATCGATCCTTTTGACTTTTAAGAGTTTTAAGCAAGATGAGTCAGAAAAGTTACCACAGGGATAACTGGCTTGTGGCGTCCATAGCGACGTCGCTTTTTGATCCTTCGATGTCGGCTCTTCCTATCATTGTGAAGCAGAATTCACCAAGCGTTGGATTGCTCACCCATTAAAAGGGAACGTGAGCTGCGTTTAGACCGTCATGAGAGAGGTTAGTTCTACCCTACTGTTCAAAGTCTAAGTCAAACACTCGTTGCGATAGCAACTCTGCTCAGTACGAGAGGAACGGCATTTCGGACATATGGTTGGGCTCTTGGTCGAGCGGCCATTGGAGCTACGCTACGTCCGTGGGGTTATGCCTGAAAGCCTCTAAGACAGCATCCCAACTAGAGAAGCAGCGATGGTTAGCGCGCGCAGAGGGCAAAGGTGGCCTCGGATGCGCTCCGTCACCTTCCGCTCCTTACCCCTCAGGTTAGCGGGCG